>NC_056565.1:37699089-37840436 GCF_013358625.1 Macadamia integrifolia
GGGGGGGAACCAAGATTGAGCCGACAAAGGAAGCAAGCCATGTTGGGTATTCTTTACCATAGAATCATATGAATAACCCCATTGATGTTAGAATACAAGAATCATAAACCAATCATAAAAGATTTAACAATGGGTATAGTCCCTAAACCAAGATCAATAAAGTACTCACTTCATAGATCTTAAAATACATAACCATATAGATTTACCATATCTATAATAATCAATGGGACATCCATGACATGAACCATAAATGGGAATAGAGAAGTACCTGTGTAAATTTAGAAGCCCCATGAGCATAGCTCATGAACGTCTGTCCCATGTGGTTAAACATTACTCCTATGAAGATGACAATGAAGAACTATACAAGTGGAGTCCTTCTACTGAGATCTTCTGCAGCCTCTTACTCTAAGGTTTCCTCTTCTTCTGTGCACTTGCTCTTGTGAGAAAGCCGTGCTCCCAAAACCAATAAGGCATTAAGTAATGGCTACAGGGACCGTCAGTATTCTATTTATAATAGAATCCCTAAAACCCTATTCCATTCTCACAATGGAAAGAGCTAGGAGTTTCCTAATCAGAGTGGGTCTATAATTGCTTAGGCCCAATGGATCAATCGATATTAGTTAAGCCCACATAAAAATCCTAACAATCTCCCACTTGGGCTACACTAATACTGATGTCTTTCCATTGACACCTAGCCAAATAATCCTAAGACTGAACATCACTCAAACAAACTTTGATTCAATCAACAATCTCTACTATTGAACAATAGTAGAAAATACACCTCAATATACGGCTTATAATTATCTAATGTTACAAACAATAGAAAACTATCAATCCAAATCGTCTAGAAACATGTATATAAGGAATTGATATCATACCTATGATCACATGAAATATACATTTCCTTATAGATCCTTTCTTGATCTAAAGATCAGCCTACCTTGAAAACATCACAGGTAATAAACTTTGATATTAATCAACACTTAGGCAAACCACCATTTTTTTGAATTAATATCTTACTTTGGCATACAGCCAATGGCTAACCGCCATTTTCATAGATTTAGGTTAAATACCCCCATAAATCACAAATTTTGGCAAACCGCCTATGGTTGATCACCACTACCATGGATTTATGTTAAATACCATTATAAATCACAAACTTTGGCAAACCGCTTGTGGTAAACCACCACTTCTTTGGACTTAGGCTAAATACTGTAATAAATCACAGACTTTGGCTAAATACTGCCATACATCACGAATCCTGACAAAATACCATCAATTACCTTGACTAATCGTCAATTACTTTGGCTAAGCACCGCCAATAAACCTTAGCAGACACTGCCTTTAAACTTTGACTTTTACCGTTTTTAAACTTTGGCTGTCGCCACCATGATATCTTTAGTTAAACGAGATCATAAAACTCCCACTAACCAAACATATCAAAAACCTCAATAACACCAATGTCAGAAAACATGGCTCTTAAACACTTTGTCGATAAACTTGGGTGATACCACCTTTGGGCAAATGTCACATTTACCTTGAAAAACACACAATTGAGCTGAATGTACCACTTTGGTGGGTTTCACTCATTCCTATCATGTTTTTCACATTAAAGATGAATATATGTACAGAAGTGTATGTTTAATGTGTTTCTTACACAACCAGGGACAATACAAGCAAATGAAGCATAAATGTACATAAACAATTCAGAGAACAGAATTTAAGATAAAATCAATTTCAAATTACTCCAAAGTCATTATAAACTTAATAGGACAACAAAATTGTTCCTATATCCCTTCAGTTGTGCTTTGATCAGCAACAACACCTGTTTAGCTCCCTGAGAGCTAAAACCAGATCAAGTAACCCTAAAAATCTCAGGTATGAATCATACACACCAAATAACTGGGCTAGAAAATTTAATATGTACATCTAGCAGATAAACTACACAATAAATGTACATCTAGCAGATAAAACACACAGGAGTCACAACCGTAACTATATTCCTATCCTTTGGGCTAAGAATGCACTGGTCCTTTTGCAAATCCAAATTTACTGTGAAAATACAATTACTTTTATCACATATGGGCTTAGAAACCTCTAAGTTATAGTCATTTTCATACATGTATTTTTTTTAACTTGGGTGACATCACCTTTGGGTAAATGTCACAAACTTTGCTACGCTTGAAAAAACTATGAAAGAATAGGATGTGCCATTTTGGTGGATTCCACCCAATCCTTTCATAGCTTCTTAGAAATGTACTGTGCCGCATAAAATGTGCAGAAGCTCACACCCAGTTTAATTCTAACATATTTATCCATCATAGGGTGTTTCAAACAAAACATACAAGTACAAAATGACATGAATATGAATTTACTATATATTTCAACCATAAATAATTCTTCAATATCATGATAATAATAAATCAATGCAAGATTCAAAATAGTTCTTTTGCATGAAAAACAATATAGTACACTGAATTTATTCTCCCACTAGCAACCTAGTAAACTGACCTTCTACTAGTAACATCCTCCCACTAGTAACCTAGTATACTGAATTTATCCTCCCACTGGTCGAGCCGCATAAAACAGCTTAAGATCCATACTTCTATCCTCCCACTTGGTTAGACCAGTCATAAATTAATCCATTGGAGAACACAATTCGTTAAATGTGACATACATATAAACTTGTTCACATAAGCCAAAAAACAAAAGAAATCCAAACATTTATCAATTAATGTTCATAAATAGGTTTTCAAAGAACAATGGCAGTGTTTGAGAACTTTGTATGGGATTGATCAAAACCGATACTAATCCAACCCAACCAATTCGAATTGATCCAATCGGAATACAAAAATAACACATTAAATAAACCTATAACCTATAGTTATAGTCATGAAACACTCATCCACCCTATTGCCATTGATCAACTGTCCAATACATTTTAGGGCAAAAATATTTGTTTTAAAAGCATAATACCAAACTATTGATTTGGTTTTCTTAGTATAAATAAAACTAGGTCTTTGAGGCATATATAGACCTCTATATTCGCAAGCCACTTCTAAAAACATTTAGTTTAATGGTTCAATTCAAGGAAGAATAATCCATTCAATATTTAATTAATGCATGTAACATCAATAAAATTAAAACCAATTACATCACTAACCATTAAACATAACCAGAGTGTCAACCGAACTATATTCTTAACCTTTGGGTCTAGAATGCACTAGTCCACTCAAAAACTGCAATGACCGTGGGAGCTCTTCAACTTCGAAAATTATTGCCACTTTTGGATGAATAGCAACTTCTAGGTTAAGGTTTGCCTAGAGTACACTTGCATTTATGCTTATCTTTTATAATGTCGTCTTTGAGCAAGCATTACTTAATTCCTGCCAACAATTTTCTATGTCTTTGAAAATAAGACAAAACCATTGAGTTACAAATCTATTGCAGTAATCTTAGATTTTACCATTTTGGTGGGTTTCATCCATTCCACTACAATAGCTTGCAATTACATTTGGTAGCTTAAATTTGTGGGTTTTTTAAACATGAACTAAATATCAATTTACATGTAAAAGAACAAGCATGTAACTATTCAACAAAATAAACATTACAATGCTCAATTATCAATTACTTCAGAGTGCCAACCGGAACTACATTCCTGACCTTTGGGTCTGAAACATACTGGTCCACTCAAGTTTCCGCTATTACTGCGAGACTTCTTCTAACTTTCAAAAAAATATCGCCATCTTTGGATAGACATCATCTTCTAGGTTGAGAAATCCCTATTCTATTTTTCACTTACTTTAACTTTAACTTTTCTTTGATAATGTCACCTTTGGGTGAACATTAGCAACTTTTCTACCAACCATTATTCTCTGTCTTTTCAAACAAAGAAGACCTTTGATTTGTATTCTATTCAATAAGGTTGAACTTTACCACTTTGGTGGATTCCATCCAATCTTACTGCAATATTCTACAAATTCATTCTGACAACTAAAGTGGGATTGTTTAAGTATGAATAAAAAAAAATATTCATAAAAAAAAGCATGAACTATTATTACCAATAATAAACAAGTTCATATTCTGATATGCAAGTAATGTATGAGTTGATTTTCTTTTATTTCTTCCAATTAATAGGAAAATCATAAAGAATCATAAAACACCCAAACTTGTAACTTATACAAAACATACCATAAAAGTTAACCAAAACTAGGCTTATAATATATTAAAACGAAGAGCACGAAAAACTGTACTTAACGCAAAAAACCAGGGTGAAAAATTCTTCACCGTTTGCCTATACGAGCCATTTGAAGTTGTAGAAAAAATGGATCAAAATCAATCTAGTTTCCGGTTCAAACATATTAGTTCCGGGTCAAAATTCATGTCTTCGGGTTGGGAATCCGAGTCAAACCCGGGGTCTTTGGGTCGGGTGATCAACGACCCGATCAACCTTTGACCGAGTCAAACAGGGTTGGCCAAAGAGTTAACCCATTGCACCTCCAGGTTAACTCGAAAACCCTATTGAGTTGATCCAGCGATGACTAGCCCTCCGCAGTTTTTTTTTAAATAAAAAAAAATTCTCTCTCCTCCCGCAGCCAGTTTTTGACAACGCGTGCCGGCGCGTTCTAAGGTTTCCGGCGACGTGCGACATACTGCCAAGACCGTCTTCTCGTCCTCTATAACTTTTGTGAAAAAAAAAATTTCGATCCGGGACCTTTAAGTGATGGTAAAATTATTATTTCCATGATTTGAGATCTAAACCCTATACAAAATCAATTTTCCTTTGATTTTTCTTGATTCTAACACTATAAGGATTGGCTCTGATACCAATTGTTGGGTATTCTTTACCATAGAATCATATGAATAACCCCATTGATGTTAGAATACAAGAATCATAAACCAATCATAAAAGATTTAACAATGGGTATAGTCCGTAAACTAAGATCAATAAAGTACTCCCTTCATAGATCTTAAAATACATAACCATATAGATTTACCATATCTATAATAATCAATGGGACATCCATGACATGAACCATAAATGGGAATAGAGAAGTACCTGTGTAAGTTTAGAAGCCCCATGAGCATAGCTCATGAACGTCTGTCCCATGTGGTTAAACATTACTCCCATGAAGATGACAATGAAGAACTATGCAAGTGGAGTCCTTCTACTGAGATCTTCTGCAACATCTTACTCTAAGGTTTCCTCTCTTTCTGTACACTTGCTCTTGTGAGAAAGCCGTGCTCCCAAAACCAATAAAGCATTAAGTAATGGCCGCAGGGACCATTAGTATTCTATTTATAATAGAATCCCTAAAACCCTATTCCACTCTCACAATGGAAAGAGCTAGGAGTTTCCTAATCAAAGTGGGTCTATAATTGCTTGGGCCCAATGGATCAATCGGTATTAGTTAAGCCCACATAAAAATCCTAACAAGCCAAGCAAAAAAGGAAAAAAAATCAGAATCTAATGCTCTCTAAAAGAACAGCACCCAAGGGGAGGGGATACATCAAGGGGGTGGGGGGGGATGATGTCAGCCGAGAGGCCCCAGGAAGCCATAATCAACCTGTTCCTTGGGGTATTAGTGACACTATGGTGGCGGAGAGATCTAATCTTAGAGGAAACATCAAAGAAGATGTCATTCCAAATCTTTTCCAAAGAGCGGGAGTTGGAAGTTCCAGATCCATTCTCTGTCCAAAGGGAGGATATGCCTTCTAGACAGCCAACAAGAGCAAAGAACTCTCTTCCAGACAGAGGAGGAGAGAGAGCAGGCAAGTTAGAGGTCGTTGATGTCTTCAATACCATTCTGGCAAAGGCAACAAGATGGAAGAACGTTAATGTGGCAGTGGAGGAAGGATTGCGTAGGAAGGCAATTGGAGAAAGTACGCCAAACTGTGAAGCTATGATGCGGGATGTGGCCATTGAACCGGATGATGTTTCGCCAAGGGGCAACTGGGCCAAAGGATCGGATGAAGTCCCAAGCAAAGGCTGAAGAGTAAGTGCCAGTGAAGGAGGACAACCAGATGCCTTTGTCTTCTCTTCCACGGTGACCAAGGGAGGGGGCGGAGAGAAGACCAGAGATCCTCAAGCGGGGAGGGGGGGGGAGGTGGGGTTAATGTAGAAGTAGATTACAAAGTAACTACCCCCAATAAATTACAACTCCAAACCCCAAATCAAGTAGAACTCTTGAACTAATTAGATAAAAATCAGAGATAACAATAGAAGAACAAAGGAACTAAGACCAGAATTAACTCCCCCATGATTCAAGAACAAAACAATAGCCAAATCCCAATCAAGACTCAACCCTAAGTTAGAGAAACACCCTTGCGGCAAGGGTATGGGAGATTACCTGCGGCTGGGCCTGGAGGGCTCTGATGGGGCTGCAACTTAGGTCGATGGTAGCCCTTGATGTGAGGAAGAAATCTCCAAATATGAGTTGATTTGGCCGGCTGATGAGAAATTTTATGAAACTTTTTGATTTCAGACCTTGGAGAGAGAGAGAATAAAGAAGATTCTTCAAGAACTGTGGTTGGGCTGCTTGGGCAGCACTAAGAAGAGGATCGAGTGATCCTTGGATTGCTGTGAACACCCTCTGAAAAGGGTTTGTAAATCAGAGGTCAGATGGGGAAGGAAGAGGAGATTGATCTCTCTCCTGGATCCTTCACTGGTGCTGATCGGTTCTTGGTTTTGAATGCCTTAACAGATCTGAACTCTTTCTTAGGATTCTTCAGTAACAGTAAACAGAAACAGCAAGCAATGAACCGTAATAGTAAACTGAAGATAAGAAAGAAGGAAGAAGCAAGAGAATTGTGGGTGGGATTGGCTATCTTGGCCCGGGCATCTCATCCACAGCTATCTCGGCTGTTTTAAGCAATTGACTACAATATTTCTTTATTCAAATCTGAGAAATCTGAGTACAAGAGCTCTTCTATAAATAGAGAGCAGAACTTTGCTAATAGCATTCACATTAGAACTAGTAGTTGCACTCCTACTAGGACTAACATTAGAAACCTAGTTGACTTAGGAAACTAATTAGTCACAAACTACTAGCCACTATTGGGCTTCATTACATAAATCGATGGCCACTGTGAGCCTTATTAAATAACTTAAATCGATGGGCCCAATGGACTTTATTAACTAATGAAATAAATTAATATATTAATAACCACTTAAGTGGAGATCAACTAGCCCACTTTGGGTTGGGCTCTCCTTCTGCAGCAGTCCATGATGGATGTGGATCTACATCAGGCGGAGACCACCCAAAGTAAGCCGATCTGTCTGAGCCGGAGGAGTAAATAACTCTGGCGGTAACCACGGAAAGGAGAATTCCCGAGGGGTGCCAGGTGTCTAACTAGAATGAGGTAGACAGGCCATTGCCAATTGAAAAGGAAATAGCATTAAGGGCAATGGGGGCAGAGATGGAGAATTTTCCACCAGATCCAGGAGGGAATTAGAGGGAATGGGAGCAGACCAAAGGGAATTGTGCTTGAGAGGGAAGGAGAGGACCCAATAGACCCATATACTGTTTGTCTTAGAGACAATTTTCCAGATGACTTTAAGAATACCTACAGTATTGGCCTCTTTGATTCTTTTGAGCCCCAGACCTCCCTCAGATTTGGGGAGGCAGATTTGCTCCCAACTCAAGGGGTGGAGGAATTTGGTGGAGTCAGAACCTTTCCATAGAAAGGAGTAGAAGAGGCCTTCCATAGATTTGATGATAGAAGCAGGGATGCCGAAGATTTTAGACCAATAGAGATACATGGATTGGAGAACCGATCTATTGAGGGTAAGGCAACTAGTATAGGAGAGGAGCTTGCCTTTCCAAAGTTGCAACCTTTTTCTCAAGAGATCAAGTATGGCGAGCAATGATGAGTAGAGAGCCTAGAGGTGATCAAAGGTAGGCCCAAGTATTTGACCGAGATGGACCCTTTAGAGAATCCCGTAAGGCCTCAGAGGTGGGATTGGGTGGAATCAGGGACTCTGGAGAGGAAGAGGTTGCATTTAAGTAGGTTGACGTGGAAGCCAGAAAGACTTTCAGAGAAGTAAAGAGAGGACATAATAGAAGAGACGGAAAGCGGGTCAGCCTTGGAGAAAATCATAATGTCATCAACGAAAGCAAGATGGGTGGGCATAAGAGACTTACATTTAGGGATAGGAGAGATGAGATGGAGGTAGATGTTGGTAGTTACTATTTTGTGGTGCCAACTTTCTAATTCAATCACCCTGCCATATTCCAACATCTAACCATCAGATGAGGTTACAATTTTGAAGAGTTGTTCAGTCCTAGGATACCTACACTCAATGGCAAGATCAGTCCATTACGACTACCAAATTACTAAACCCTTCAGTTATTGTTTTGTTTCCTGAAAAATATATCTATTTACTATCATGTGATATACTAAAGATGGGTCTTGTTGGTTTCTTTAATAGTTAAATCTCATCCTCAAGTATTGTTATAGATTGACAAGAGCAAAGAGACGCAACTGTTGAAACACCATGGCTGCGAGGTGTTACTATTATTTATTACTGGTTTATATGCTATAACTTACTAATATGTACATAAAGTGATCCTACTGTGGAATAGTTCCTAGTTATCTAGTTAGGTTAGTTCTACATTATTTGCTTCATCCAATATTTATCGCTGCTCTTTCTATTGATTCTACATAGATTCTAGTATGATTTTAGTTCTTGCTTTTTAAGAATTTTTCTAAAACCTTGAACTACATTAATTGGTATCAGAGCCTAACTTGGCCATGGATACACCTTTAGTTTCAAGACTAGAGTTTGTTTTCCCAATAGAACTATTTTTGTATTCATAGATGAAGGGCAAAGTGAGATTTTCATTTCGCAATCCATGGTGAAGTTGTTATCTAAGACAAATGAGATCACCATTGAATCTGTAAGTGATGCCTTCATCAAATTTTCAATTACTCAATACTATAATGGTGTTTGATTCTTCCAAACATATCATTAAAGTTAGTAGGTAGTGATTGGAATGGCGAAAGGATGTAGTTAATCATAATAGCAATTTGTGCATCCTACATCCTTTTCACATACGAAAGATGTTATTTCTTCAAAGATTGGTTGGTGAAGAATCCTCAAAGCCAAAAGAAATCGTCCCAATAAAAGGTGAAGTTCCCAGACAGTCACTGAGGGGGGGGTGAATCAATGTCCTTTAAAATTTTGCCGATTAACCTGTGTTATTTTAATCATAAGCACATTCACTCCTTTTCCCACTCAATGGAAATGAGTCTGCCAAATATACTCAACCACCCTATAAGCAAAGCACTTCTAACAAGAGAAAAATAAACGCAAATATTTACGCGGTTCGGCGGTGTGCCTACTCCACGGAGTGCCCTCACTGGTTAATCTCACTATCACCTCACTGATGAACCCTTACTGAGTTTTACAAGTGCCTCACAACCTGAGGTCTTATCACCTGTCCGTATCTTTACCCTCCCCAGACTAAGGAGTAAATCAATGGAAATTTTGGATAAAATACTACCCAAAAGTTAAACCCAGGTTGACTATGGCATTTAATCAAACATGTAACATGCCCACAATGTTGTGGAAAAAATCCCTACCCAAACTCCTATCTCTATTCAATGAAGAACAAGAACATGTAAATAGAGATAACAAGGGATTCAAACCTCACTTGGGCATCGCCAAGTGGACTCCTCTGCACGTAAAAGATCAGAGAATCATCACCATAGCATAAAGAACAATCTCCAATGACTCCTCAACCAAAACAACACCCAAAATATAGAAGAATCGCGTCTGCCTCGATTTCTGTGCACACTCGTGCGTCAGACCGCTCTCTCAATCCGTTAATCTTTTCAAAATACCCAAAATCAATATATTACACATCCAATTTGGAGTTACATAGCCTCCAAAAAACCCTAGAGACGTTCAGCCAATGAGAGCCCACCAAACAGAATCTTTTTAGAACTACACGCTGGCGGTGGGTAAAATAGACATGGCTTTAATCCTTGCCGTTATAATGACCTTCAATATCTCCATTTGGTAAGGTAGCCCTCACAAGCACTCGTGAGGGTGCATATAAGTGACATTCCAAACGTCACGACTAAGGGCAGTCTTGACATTTTACCTCTAATTTCAATAAAAACAAAATTTAAAAGATATGAAAAGATCTAAACCATCCAATTTCAACTTTTACCAACCACGATCAACGGCTCTCATTATTTCACATACCAAACCTCAATCCACCGTTGGATTTCAATCCCAATCGAACGGCTGCTGAGAATCTGACTTCACAACACATACTGTGAACATAAAATGGGCAGAAACTCACTAAGGAATTGATCAAGAAATAAACTAAGGCATTAACATACCACCAAGTGTTTGTTAAAAGTCCCATTGGACTTGCCATCAACACCAAGTCTACTAAGAACCATGCCAAGGCCAAGCTTGCGCATAAGATCACCTTCCACACCATGTGCCTAGTCCAAGACAAGACTTTCAATGCTGTCCAAACTCTCATCATTATGCTCATTTCCACACTAAGAACCCATGGCCAGAGTTGCTGCACTTATGGTACTATGCACTATAGTTCAACCCATCTCTTCAACCACCATGCCACTATGCTTGTGTTGCCAACAATGACAACCAAATCTTCATCATGGGAACAACAATCTCCCCCTTTGGAGTAGTTGACAACACCGTGAGCAACATCCAAAGCAACCTTTTCTCCCCCTTTGACAACAAGTACAAAGGTAGACATACAAATGCCCCCTGAAGGAAAGACTCCCCCTAAATCACACAACCCTCTGAGAGTGAATAGAATGATAAACAATTGTGGGAACTAAGCCACTCCCCCTGCAGCCATGTTGTCCTGCAGGTACCACTAGCATCACTGTGCCCTATTGGGGTTAGACAACACCCAATAGTGTCCTCAACTTCTCAAAGACCTCTTTGCCTAATGGTTTAGTAAAAATGCCAGCAACTTGGTCTGTTGTTGGAATAAAATCTAGCTTCACTTCATTCAAAGAAACTTGCTCCTTCAAGAAGTGATATCTAATGTCTATATGTTTTGTCCTGGAGTGCTGAACCGGATTTTTAGAGATGCTGATGGCACTGGAATTGTCACACTTGATACTTATAGGACCATCACACTTCAACCCCAAATCTTGTATCTGCCTCTTCATCTATAGAACCTGAGTGCAAGTAGCAACTGCAACTATGTACTCAGCCTCTGCTGTGGATAATGACACAGATTCCTGCTTCTTCCTGTGCTAAGCAACTAAACTTTTCCCAAGGTAGAATGCTCCACCACTGGTGCTCTTTCTATCATCTACAGACCTAGCCCAGTCTACATAAGTGTAGGCTGTGAGCATGAAATCCTTGGACTTCCCATACCACAATCCAAAATCAATGGTCCCCTTCCAGTATCTGAAAACCCTATTCACAGCTAATAAGTGACTCTCCCTTAGATCTCCCTGAAATCTAGCCACCAAACATATTGCCTGAAGAATATCAGGCCTGGATGCAGTAAGATACAATAAGCTTCCAATCATCGACCTATACAAGGTTTGTTCAACTGGAGGACTGTCATCTTCCTCACTCAACTTGCACCCTGTTACCATAGGAGTCCCAACCAGTTTGCATTCATCCATCTGAAATATTTTTAGCATTTCACCCACATACACTTCTGTTGAGAGAAAAAAATCCCAGTCTTCTGCTGATGCACCTGCAACCCAAGGAAATAGGAGAGTTCCCTAAGCATGGACATTTCGAACTCCCTCTGCATCAACTCAGCAAACTTCTTGCAGCTCTCTTCACAAGGACCTCCAAAGATGATGTCATCCACATAAACAACCACAATGAGCTGTCCATGATCTTCAAAAAGAATACACAGGTTGCTGTCCACTACTCCCTTTTTGAAGCCAAGTTGACGTAAGTAAGCATCTAATCTTGAATACGAGGCTCTCGGTGCTTGCTTCAAGCCATGTAAAGCCTTTTTTAACCTGCACACCATAGTAGCATCCTCGCCCAAGATGAATCCATCTGGTTGCTCAATATAGACTTCCTCTTCCAACAAGCCATTCAAGAATACTGACTTGATGTCCATGTGATACACCTTGAAGTCTTTGAAAGCTGCAAAAGCAAGAAACATCTTGATTGACTCCAATCTAGCCACTGGGGCAAAGGTCTCATCAAAGTCAATCCCCTCTATTTACGCATAACCTTTACATACCAATCTAGCCTTATTTCTGACAATCTTTCCTGTGACATCCAACTTGTTTCTAAAAACCCATTTAGTGCCTATCACATTCTTCAGAGTTGGTCTTGGAACTAACTCCCATGTTTTATTCTTCTCTATCTGATCCAGCTCTTCATTCATAGCATTAACCCAACTCTCATCTTTAGCAGCCTCATCCACATTTTTGGGTTCTACCTGTGATAGCAGAGAAAGTATCTGCTTAGGCTTCTTAATCTTTCTGGTTTGGATTCCAGCACTAGGATCACCAATTATTTGATCATTGGAATGATTCTTCTGGAACTTGGTGTTGCTCTTCCTTGTGTCTTCTTCAGCATCCAAATTATCATTCCCTTTTTTTTCCTCAGTTTCTTCTCCTGTTTGTGTAACCTTAACAGGAGTATCATCAAGACCAAAACTCTCTTCACAGTTTGAAGAGTCATCATCTGAATCCTGCATGCTGAATTGCACTCCAAATTCAGACACCTTCACATCGGAGCTCTCAACTATTTTGCCTAACTGCTTGTTGTAACACCGATAATCCTTACTTTTTAATGAGTATCCCAAGAAAATACCTTCATCAATTCTGTCTTCAAACTTTCCCAAGTTGTCAATTTTGTTCTTAATGTAGCATTTGCTGCCAAATACCTTGAAATACTTCACTGTAGGCTTCCCACCAACCCATAACTCTTCTTCCCATGGCCATGCAGCAACTCTGGCCAGGGTTCTTAGTGTGGAAATAAGAATACTGGTGAGAGTTTGGACAGCATTGAAAGTCTTGTCTTGGACTAGGCACATGGTGTGGAATGTAATCTCATGCGCAAGCTTGGCTTTGGCATGGTTCTTAGTAAACTTGTTGTTGATGGCAAGTCCAATGGGACTTTTAACAAACACTTGATGGCATGTTAATACCTTAGTTTATTTTTTGATCAATTCCTTAATGAGTTTCTACCCTTTTTATGTCCACAGTATTTGTTATGACATCAGATTCTCAGTAGCTGTCCGATTGAGATTGTAATCCAATGGTGGATTGAGGTTTGGTGTGTGAAATAATGAGAGCCATTGATCGTGGTTGGTAAAGGTTGAAATTGGATGGTTTAGATCTTTTCAGATCTTTTAAATTTTGTTTTTATTAAAATTTGAGGTAAAAGGTCAAGACTGCCCTTAGTCGTGACGTTTGGAATGTCTTACTTAAATGCACCCTCACGAGTGCTTGTGAGGGCTACCTTACCGAATGGAAATATTGAAGGTCATTCTAACGGCTGGGATTAAAGCTGTGTCCGTTTTACCCGCCGCCAACATATAGTGTTAAAAAGATTCTGTTTGGTGGGCTATCATTGGCTGAACTTCTCTAAGGTTATTTGGAGGCTATGTAACTCCAAATTGGACGTGTAATATATTGATTTTTAGTATTTCGAAAAGATTAATGCATTAGGAACATTGAGAGAGCGGTCTGACACACGGGTGTGCATAGAAATCGAGGCAGACATGATTCTTCTCTGTTTTGGGCATTGTTTTGGTTGAGGAGTCATTGGAGATTGTTCTTTATGCTATCGTGATGATTCTCTGATCTTCTATGTGCAGAGTAGTCCACTTAGCGATGCCCAAGTAAGGTTTGAATCCCTTATTATCTCTATTTACATGTTCTTGTTCTTCATGAAATAGAGATAAGAGTTTGGGTAAGGATTTCTTGTAAGTTGTTGTGGGCATATTACATGTTTGATTAAATGACACAGTCAACCTAGGTTTAACTTTTGGGTAGTATTTTACTTAAATTTTCCATTAATTTACTCCTTGGTCTGGGGAGGGTAAATATACAGACATGTGATCAGACCTCAGGTTGTGAGGCACTTATAAAACCCAGTGAGGTGATAGTGAGATTGCCCAGAGAGGGCACTCCGTGGATTAGGCACACCGTTGAACCACGTAAATATTTGTGTTTATTTTTCTCTAGTTAGAAGTGCTTTGCTTACAGGGTGGTTGAGTACATTTGGCAGACTCCTTTCCATTGATTGGGAAGATGAGTGAATGTGCTTGTGATTAAAATAACACAGGTCAATCGGAAAAATTTTAAGGAACACAGATTCAACCCCCCCCTCTCAATGACTGTCTGGGAACTTCAATTCGTATCAGAGCACCAGCGAATCAAAACCCATGGCCAGAGTTGCTGTACTTATAGTACTATGCAATATAGTTCAACCCATCTCTTTAACCACCATGCCACTATGCCTGTGTTGCCAACAATGACAACCAAATCTTCATCATGGGAACAACAAAAGGCTTGATGTCCATAATGAAATTCCTAGCTACTTAAGAAAAAACAGCAAGTGATGGCAAAAGAAGAAGAAAAGTATGATTTTCATTACAAATACAACATTGTTCAGGTGCAAGAAGATGTTACAATGGAGGAATGCGGCAGACGCTACGTTGTGAACATCCCCCCTATTGATTTTGTTACTCCTCGCAAGTTTCAACACATCAATGCATCATCGAAGTTTCATATTCTGAATTTGTTTGAGTTGAAGACAAGGAGCTACACACACACCCTTAGTGTTGTTATTTCTCCTTTTCTACAAAACTCAAGGACGAGTTTTTCGATCACTGGGGAATTGATGCAGTTGCATTAGACATTAATCTTGTATGGAGGCCTATGCACAAGCTTGGGCACCCCACAAGGTTCTTGTGCAATCCAATGGGCTGAAATTGGCCTTTGGGTAGTTATATTATTGGTTAGGCCTTTATTTTTCTGGGTTTCATTATAATATGACAAATTTATAAACCCATAAAGTGTGAAGTTAGTAAATGGGATTTGTAGTTAAGTGTTTGAGTTAGATTAGGACATGTTTCTAAATCTGAAACCGAAATTTATGTCAAAATTTCTGAAACCTAGTACAAACAAGGTTTTTTTTTTTTTTTTTGGAGGGGGGTTGGGGGGTACTATTTCTAAAAATTTGGGTCGAAATTTCCGAAATTTTTTCAAAATTAGGGTTAAAATTTCCAAAACTTGGAAATCTTGAGGTGGGTCAACCATCGAAATTTCCAAAATCTAGAACTATAGATTAGAATTCACTTAAGGATGTTTTAAGTAAAGAAATTTCAGTATTTCCAAGAGTCTTGGCATTATTGAGCAGTTCATACGGGATTTGTATCCCAGACCTGATATCTTTCTTTCTTTCTTCTTCTGATCTGCTTTTATCAGGTGTAATCTTGTTTCAATAAATTTTCAACAACCCTGAATTACATTAGAGCCTCTAGGTAATTTGTTTCTTTTTATATTTTTCTTCTTTCTTCCTCATTTTTAAAAATAAAATGACACTTTTAATCTAAAATCATAGAAACTTCCAACACTTCTGCAACATAGGATATTTGAGATAGAGCTAATGTGATAACATGATACCCTTACATCCAAATGCTACAAACCTGGTTCAACGTTTATCATCTCGAAAGAAATACCACCAGGAACGAGTGACTCATTGTAGCGATAGGGACCAAATCCATTAAAGAGGACACCATCAGGTACTCCAAGGCCGACACCATCTCCAACATTATTCCTCAATTCCTGAAATTTCATTGAACTGGTTATTTTGAGTGGCTAGAATTCAGCGGAAATTATACAAGAAGTCAAAACAAGACAAACCTTATGACTCTTGGTATACCAATCACTGATAAAGATTGTAATATCGCCATCTGGTGTCCCAAAGGGCACTGCAATAACTGCCCTGTTGTTAACGATGATTCCTCCATAACCACCTGCAGCTCTCTGGAAATTTAGGGAAGGGAAATAAAAGAAACTCCCTATCTGATCTTTAACCTGAAATTGATATGTCCAATTCCAGCCAACAGGAATAGGACAATTGGTCCCTGACACACCATCCTGCCAAGAGTTTTTCCTTTGTTGTATGCCATTCCTACATTAAATCATCATAAATCATAAATAACATCACCAATTTTATCATCTGTCAAGACCATCATCATAGAGGAAACAACCTACATACCATGTGAGAAGTAATGGCTCATCTAACTGATTCTTGACATTCACAACAACGTTCCAGTTAGTTGTTGCATTGAGAATTGGTCCAGGAAAATTTCCATTAATTCCAATTACCTGATAATTACAACCCAAATTACATCAGCAGTAAAATATATTTCACTAATTAAAAATGGAAACAAAAGGATCAAAGATGAAAATCCATGTAACTATGGCTACATTTGGTTGCAATGGGAATTTAAAGGGAAGGGAAGTGAAATTTTCATACTTTAAAAAGAAATGTTTATAGTCGTTACCCATATGATTGTATAAACTACTTAATTTTTTTAACCATATTTAGCAATAATGTATTTTACATGTAATTTTTATTTTACATATTATAGCAATGGGTTTTGGATGCAAAGTAAAGAGAAATTTTATAACCAAATATGGAATGATTTGAAGTTAATGTTAAAGTCACATGGGTAATGATTACATATATTTCTTTTTAAACTATGAAAATTTCACTTCCCCTCTCTTTTATTCCCCTTACAGCAAAACATAGCCTATGGAGTTATTAAGTAATTACATAGTTCAACTGGCTAAAGAGATACCAAAGATGCCAAGTGTACATATTTTTACAACCTATTGAGCTTTATATAACAAAGGGTCCTAATCATCATAAATAATAGGCACCTTCACATCCAGATATTATAATTTTTTTTTTTTTTTGGGGGGGGTGGGTGGGGTAGAATTGAGTGCAAAGCCTACCCAAACCTTGAACCAGTGCTATCTTCTGTAAATTAATAATGAGAACGGACGGACTTCCATCAGTCCTAACCTCAATAAGAAAATCACTCTTACAAAACCTCCTTCCCAACAATTTTGCTCAAGGTTGAACACACAGAAGTGATTACCTCTAGCCAGTTCAAACTAGCCGCACACTCAATTGCAACAGAAAAACCAAAGACAACCCCACTGTGCACTCTTGCGAGTCTATCTCTTGCACTTTTTGTTCAAACCCGTCCTCCCTCATTGGCTCCTTTTCTTCTTTTTTCCAAGTAGGTAAGCTAGGTAGTGAGTAGTCAGCTAGCAGGCCAAGATGAGTTTTGGGCCTAGTACTTCCAAATAAAAATAAACACAAATTTTAACTGTCCAAGCTAATATTGAGCATATCTACTCTACTGGGTTTCTACTTCAAAGTTAAAACACATCCTTCCTGCCCTGCATTCTCTCAGTTTCTCAATAAAGAGACACTAAAGCAGATATCTTGGCCACTGAACTTGGTCTACGCTTTCATCTTTTTCTATGACTGAGTCACATATGGATTATACATATCTTCTTCAGGTTTCTTCAATACAATGAGAAGATCTAGACTTGAAATAAAGGAAATGAGTAGAAAAAAGAGAAAGAACAGGAGACAAACCTCTTGCTTGACTCCAAGGGGAGAAGCGGTGATGTATGAGACAGTCCAATCGTAGAATACAAATGGGTCCCCGGAAAAAACGAGAGGGGTCAAGCAGAGAAGGAACAAGAAGCAGAAACGAAAGAAACCCAGCTGGAAACGCATCGGTGGGATCTCTGCGAGCAGAGAATAGAGGGTGAAAGAAAGAAGCTGAGAAACCCAGTTGAACCGGTGAGGGGCTTTTTTGCTTTCCAGTGTGGACTGAGACTGAGAGTGTGAATCACTATCTCACTATCACACATACTCACAATTTCACATCACAGAATAAGACTCGAAGAATTAGGCCTTTCGCATCTTGTGGGGCCCTTTTTTCAATCTCCTCTGGGGGTGAAAAGACAGACCCACTCGGCTCTCCACTTGTATAGGACAGAGTACCTGAAATAATACAGAGTCCCACAAAAACCAAAACCACTAGAGTGTTCAAATTGACAAATGGTTTTAAAATTTAAATGTTAATGGGAACAAGGGGCCACCAGCCATGGCTTTTGGGCCCAATAAGCGCCAGCCAGTTCATAAGCACAGCCCTACCAGCCAACCACGATGAAGACTTGGAAAGAAGAATCCATTCTGTAAAAAATATTAATGGAACCTGGTTTCAGGGAACTTACTCATTTTTTTCATTCAATTAAGGCTCCTTGAGTTTGGTGAAAAATGGATTAACCATTAATTAATATTCTCGAATTTGGTGCACAAAGTTAGATTATTTTTTCCCCTCCACATTGTTTTCGCAGAAAATCCTACATGTGATTGGATGGTAGTCTTATTTCTTTTCAGCCTGACCGGTTTATCTTGTGCCATTTCCTCTGGATAGACTACAAATTTAATGGGGCAGGGCCGCAGGGGAGGTACCATTAAAGGGAGTGGCCACATAAGGATAATAACAAGAATACAACAATGGAACAACTATTTCTGCCTCTGTTTTTTGTTACACTACTTCAAGCCGAAGATCTTTTTGTCATTGCTGTCCTCCAATGTATGAAACTCTTTCATTGCACCTTATTGTTATGCTCCTCTATGCCACTTGCTCAAAGAATCATCTTCCTAACATAACAAAAAATATATGGAACTATTCAGCCAAGTGGGGGATCCAAAAGAGTGATGCCATCTTATGGTTTAGCAGTGTGGGAAAGGGATTATGAGAGTCCAAGAAAGATTTATGAAGTTGGTGCAATGGGTGGTGTGTTATCCTAACAGGACCGAAAAAAAAAAAGGGAAAAAGAACTCTACCAGGTACAGGAAACGCCCAGACTGTGTAGGGCGCAAAATAACTATGTTGCCCCCTTCCCCATGTGCTGAAGATGCTCCTGTGTGGCATCCCATTGGCCCCGTTCATTGTTGTTGCCTGTGCCAGACCAGCAGAGTTCTATATTATTTGACACTTCAAGTGATCTCTATAAGAAAATCTCTTTTAATAAAGAGAACAAATTTAAGAGGTTTATGCATAATCATAACTTTTACATGTTTTTCTCCATATCTGACTTCATATGTCTTTCCTTCACTTCAAAAATCTCTCCGCATGCTCCAATAAATTGCAAATGGGATCATCCTCAAAGACAAGGCTTTCCCTCCAAGTGACCTCTCCCCACTCCACCATCACTAATGAAAGTAAGGGTATGAATCGGTCAGTTCAGTCTGGTTTCAATCGGGTTGAATTCATATTGGTTTGTTACTAGGCTAAACTGAAACCAAACCACTAAGGAAGTTTTTCAGTTTTGGTTTCAGTCTGGTTTCGATCAGGCTGAATTGGTTTGGTTTATTACTAGGCTAAATCGAAACCAAACCAAACCATTAAGGAAGTTTTCAGTTTTGGTTTCAGTCTGGTTTCGATCAGGCTGAATTGTTTTGGTTTATTACTAGGCTAAATCGAAACCAAACCAAACCAAACCAAACCATTAAGGAAGTTTTTCAGTTTTGGTTTCGATCTAGTTTCTTATCGTTTTGTAATCGGGCTACTATCGAGTTCAGTTCAGTCTAATTTTTGGTTTTATATGAATACATAAGGCAATTAATGAGAAAATCCTTGCTTTTTTCTATTGGTTTCTTACTGCATTACTATCGGTATGATCTTGTGTTTTATAAGTTCCATTCAATTTTTAGCTCTGTCATTGCATTCGGTCAGTCAGATTTGTTTTCTATTTCTATTGATTCCATAAAACCCCAAACCAAACCAATAAAGATGTCACACCGGCTCCCACTAAAATACCTACAGTGTGACTAGGACGCTTACTTGTCGTATATCTTTAACAGGATCTCTAATAGCAGTACTTTAACCGTCACAACCATAACACAACTGAACCAAACTAAATCATTGCAGTGAAATCAGAGTATATATATACACAAGGTCAATTTCCAATCATCGGGAGGAAGCTAAATGTGAAATAAATTATATAACATAGTTTTATCCTTCACAAGAAATTTGTTAAAACAAACATATAATATCTAAAAATCATAACATCCAAAAATATGGCATTGAGTGACAACAGCAGCATCACCCTCGGCTCAAGGTGCAGTATAGGAAAATGTGTCGCGTGCACAATCCGAGTCATGCTCCTCAGGCTCTGGTGTCTACCAGTCATCGTAACACTCAACCATGGAGGAGGAGGTGTCACTGATCATGGGCACAATGGTATCTAAATCATCATCATCATCATCTAAAAAGCAACATGCACGTGGTCTGAGCTCCAACTAGCGCAGTGAGGGATGAGGTTTATACAAATAGTCACATATAGTCCACTAATATGAAATGATGCAGTTCATTTTATTATCATCCACCTAACATACATCTAAGTCAGGTCCATGCTACTGCCACACTTAGGCAATATATCTAGTCCAAAAAATCGCACATTGGACACCCATCGATACAAAACCTAGTCATGGATAGAAGCCTGTCGGACCCAAAATGTGACATTGGTCACCCCACAAACCTTGATAACCCCCTCCTGGTAGCCACTACACCGAAAATAACACATAGGCCACATCAGGCTAGTTCCTGCCTCCAACAATAATCACATCATTCCGTGGGAGTGGGATTCTAGAAAGGTTTAGTAGACCTACCACAATGGGTTATCCAATACCTCACCCCCTATTGATAAGAAATCGTAGCATAAGGTAATTATACCTAACCACAATATCCTATATGCCTTTCATATTAATATAGTTAGTATGACCATTTAGTACTAGAAATCGCACATTGGCCATACTACATGCCATATCTAAGCCTAATCTAGCATATGTACAATTAGTATGGCCATACAGTATCAAAAATTGTAAATCTACCACACTGCATACCATGTCCAAGTATGACTACAATGTACATGGTACCAAAAATCGCACATCAGCCACACCGCATATCCATATCCATATCTAAATCTAATGTACACTCAATGCATGATGTAATTCACACTGTGGCGATTACGGTACAGGAATTTCCCTCGGCCACACCGGATCCCACGTATACACAATCAATCAATAATTAACAACTTATATAGTTCAATAGAGCATATATGTTATAAAATTATAAAAGCGCATGCTTGCAATGGCAGACATCAATTCTAAAGTTAAAACATTCCAAAAGGAACTCAAACCACCACTCACCTTATCTGTCGACTGGGTGAGTTAGTTTCCCCAGAAAAGACCCGAATCAAACCCATTAGGCCTCACCGAATGTGATCGTCTCAATCCTTGTTGCAAGGTAAACGAGCATTAATACATGTCAAAAAGTGACTGAGAGGTTACCCTATAAGGTCCCTCAAAATCACCCAAAACTATTAATTTGACAGTTCAGTAGACCCTCCGATAGATGTCCACACGTAGGTGACTATTCCTGCCAGTGGGTGCCACCGGTAAGGTAAACAGAGGGTGAACTGGATCAGCAAATCCACCAATTGGTAATGGACCTAGTAGTGGGTTCCTACCAGTGGAAAACCTAGAAGTTGTTGAACTTCACGGGGCTTTGCCGTCTTGGGTCTGATTTCTGAGATTTGTTTCGTGGGGTCCGTAGAGAGTCTTCCCACCTTTCTTCAAACTCGGTTGATTGTATTTCCACTAAGCCATTTGGGAGCTACGCTGAATAAATGGTTGAAACCTAACCTCCCATTTGGGCCAAAGTGATCATGGAGCTTGGGTAGCTCATTTTGAGCTCAAGAATCATATGAGAGTGCAATGCATATTATCCCGGCCACCAAAAGTTATCGGGCTCGAGGTAGACCCCTCCAATCCCATGAAACTTCAGTTTACTTCCTACCCAAAACCTAAAAATGAAGAGGGAAGAGGTTGGGGAAGTTTCTTTACCTTTAGGAATGATTGGCAACAAAGGGGGTGCTCGGGGTCCCTCCTTCTTCTCTTCCTCCTTCTCCTTCTCCTTCCCTTTCTCCTTTCTTTCTCTCCCTCGCACATTCGGTTCCAGTGAGAAATGAGCCTCAAAAGTTAACCAATCGAGCTGCCATTCAGAAGCACAGAGATGTGCGATGTGATCAAGATCTCATGGACCAACCCAATCCACTTATCAGATACGCCAAACTTCCTCAGCATGGAGAAAGGAAATTCCATGACAAGGTGTCTATGTTTTTTGCACATCCAACTCACCCGTATACCCCCACCATGCACCAAAGACTGCATGAGGTTTTCCACCTTCAAGGCCATGCCCCTAGTAGAGATAATTTTCCCCTTCTGAAAATCTCCTTGCTCATCCATTACTAGTCTTCGTAGGAGAGAGGACACCCTAGAGGCCATTATGACCTTCGAGATGGCCTTGGTGAAAATATTTTCCATACAGAGAAGGCGAAATTTCCCTAGCACTCTCCACTTTGGCAATCAGCATTAGGAAACTATTATTAATCCCTTTTGGGATTCTTCCTTTCATAAAAAAAAAAATTGATGATCGCAGCACCGAAGTCCCTCCCCACCGTTTCCCAGCATTTCTTGAAAAACACCTCAGGATGACACTTTTTATCTCCTCTTAGGAAGGAATATTAATTTCCTCAATAATACAATCAAGGAGGTCCCAATGATCAACCAAGGGGGTAGCCTTGTGTTATACCCGTGCTCAAAAACCCAGGCTAATTTCAACTTTTGAACATAAGTAATGCAACCCAGGTGACAACCACTAGTAATTTGTGGATTTACTAGGCTTAAATAGTAAAATATGCCAAGAGGTGGGGCCCACACATTGGAACCACCTTAGAAGGGCCCCATTCAACTTAAATATCCATTTCCACACAAAGGGACCAATTCGGCCTTCACCGATGAACACCTCTAGTGAGTACATAGGCCAAAACCAGGTTATTTGGCCGTGGAGCCCGGGCCCTCGCACCCGTGCACCTCAAACCACTCCCAATAGTTGGGACAACATATTGAAGAATAGATTAATATATTGGGACACCCCAAGGTGAGTCCATTAGTGCCAAATGACAGATTAACCTGGTAATGAATGAAAATCCATTATTTTTCCAAACAAGCCTTAAGCAAATTGAATGACTATATATAGAAGTGTTTGCCCATTCTTTTCATTCATATCAAACTAAAAGCAAGAGAAGAGAGAGAGGAGAAGAAGAAGAAGAAGGAGAAGAGCAAGGGAGGATGAAAGGAGAGGACCAAGGGGAGCACCTACCCATCTAAGGTAGGCCGTCTCTCTTTCTACCTTCTAAGTAGTCATCTCTCTCTCCCTTCCATTTCCACTCCCCATTAAAGCTAATGGAGATCGCCCTAACCAAATCTACCCTCCCACTTACCTAATGTATAAATCGATTGGGGGATTTGATGTTGGGGACTTGTGTTGCAAGATCCATGGTTCATTTTAAACCCATGAACCCTTCCTAGTGAAATTCCCATTTCAAACCCCAATTTGGGCAACACAAAACCTAGAAATGGGGAAATTTCCTAAAACCCACCTTCCCACTTGTCAAGACTACAAATTGGGAGAGGCGTGTAGTGTAGATGGCTTATCCTAGCAAGATTGGTGGATCAATTTGAGTCTATGAACCATCCTTTATGAAATTCCTACTTAAAATCCCCAATTTGGATAACTAAACCCTAGAAATGGTGGGTTTTGCCCAAATCCTCTACATCCCACCATTCAAACCCAAAATTAGGTTGGGAAAAATGAAATTAAATACATGCATGGTGGTTTGGTTTAACTACATAAGCCATTGGTGGTCACCACATAAACTCTCAATCGAAATTCTCTAATTTAGCTTTATCATGACTTGAACTTTGGGAAATTTGGGTGCATTGTGTAAACCTATCTTAACTAACCCATCAATTATACTTAATCTAAGCTCAGTAAGGTGGGTGAACATTCCCCACATATAAATCAGCTCTATAGTCATAAAACCCCTAACTTGAAAACGATTTCTAAGAAAAGGAAAATTGGAAATGAAGTTAGAATATGTGCCTAGGGTCCCATTTTCCCATTTCCATATGGATGATTGATTTTTTTAAAAACTTTATGTATCCTAGGAGTAGAATCAAGAAGTGAAGGGTCAACAAGGCACGAGGTCATCGGCTGTCCACAGACATTGAGATTCGAGGTGAGGGAATTTTATGTTATTTTATGGAATGTTTATAACATGTCATCCACGTATGCATCCATGGTAATTGCATGTTTAACTTGTTTTTCCTGATTGCATATTAAATTGTGGATATTGATGATATCGTTGTTTATAACATGATGCATTGCATATGATAAACGTGTTTCTATTTGGTGAATGTGATGTTGCGTGACAGTATGTTAGTTCATGGATGAGCCTAACTATGATGTGGTATGTGTCATGATAGAATGCATCGGGTTAGGAGAATAACCACCCCGGTGTTACAGCCAATGCCAATAGGGTTTATGTATTGGCTAATCCTACTGTCCGATGGTCTGAGGCTTGGGACGATTTTTGATGATCCAGGTGAGTAGATTTCGGCGTCGTGACAAACCCATCACATGATGTTTGATTCAGTGATGTGGTATTATGGAGGATTATTAATAGGGGCCGTGTCACATCTCGCCTCCTCTAGGCCAAGGTATGCGGCACTGGATACCCATATCTAGTCAGCCTAACCCTCCCGAATCACAGATACAGTACCCTGATTCGTAAATACCCCAAAATCACAACTAAAATTAGAGTACATATAAGATTTGTAAACTTTACTCCACTACTGGTGATTCACTAAGTGATAATTTTCATATACCAAAATTCATTTGAATTCAGATCCTAGGTATAGCGAGATTATAAATAATACATAAGGATAAATAACTGACAATAAGGAAGTAATGTCCATCAACACGATGTCTCGCGGACACAAGCCTTACCATTGCCACCGAAGTCCTAAGCTTGCCTCTACACTGGTTTCACCATCTAAAAAGGTTGTAACAAATGGGGTGAGCTTCCACGAAGCCCAGTGAGGGGTACACACACACACCCATACATCCACAACAATCAATAAAATAGAAACAAGTATAAATGCTCACCCACAACAATATTAATGTAGTTAGATGAATGCAATTAGATGAATGAAATGACTTAATCCGGTTTTAGCAAACAATTCTAAGCAACAATTTCTAAGTCCAAAGGGGGTATAAGTGCTACTGCAATATAAGTTTTATCCCCAGTCATGAATGTACGTTATCAGTCCCTAGGGATATAAGCTAGTTACGAGTCAGAAGCTACCGATTTTGGAACCACATCATTACCCGGCAAACCCCTATTAATAACCCTCCCATAATACCGCTACATCGAATCCAACATCGCATATAGGGTATATCCATCATCGAATCAAATATTGTGTAAGGGTCTGTCACGACGCTGGCATCTGCGCACCTCAGTTACTGAAAATTGTCCCCAACCACAGACCGTCGGACAAGAGGATTAGCTAATATGTAAACCCCTATTGGCAAGGGTTGTAGCACCAGGGTGGTTATCCTAGCCCAATGCATTCTAATATACCACAACACAATTCAATCACACTCTCCCACACCCACACACCCTGAGCATGCAGTGCCACCGACACCAACCGTTGGCCACCCTGCACCTCAGTCACACACACACACATACACCCACCTGAGCATGCAATGCCACTAGCACCAACCCTTGGCCACCTTGCACCCCAGTCACACACATACACACTCACACTCACCCTGAGCATGTAGTGCCGTCGGCACCAATCGTTGGCCACCCTACACCCCAGTCTCAACTCACCCTGAGCATGCAGTGCTGCCGACACCAACCGTTGGCCACCCTACACCCCAGTCACACACACACACACACACACTCACACTCACCCTGAGCATGTAGTGCCACTGGCACCAACCGTTGGCCACCCTGCACCCTAGTCACACACACACACATGCATAACCATAATCCACATTCTCATGCCACGTCAATACTTTCCACAAGGAACAAGATAATAATATGCAAAATGATACGATTCACCCACATATGCAATATGATGTAAGCATTCTATAAAAACATACAAAATCCCCTCACCTTAAAAACCCGAATCAACTGTTCATTACATTTTTGTAATCGCGTAACTCGCCGAGTTGGTTAGATCCCTAGCCAATTGAAGGAATTTATTTTAGCATTTATATACTTAAATTATCCTCATTATATTCTAATTATGATCCTAAACCAATACTGGAACATAGGTCCTGTAAGATCACTAGTAGATGGGCACTGGTTGGTGGTGCACTCACGCCTCGTAGCCTTACCACTTGACGGTTCTATTTATTGAAAATAGAGGGATTTTTGGTAAATGCTCAAGCATAGGGAAGGTCTTTCTATAATTCAAATGACCAGCTAAAAAGAGGGTCAAAACAATATACTTGGTGGTTTCTCCAGCGGATGCTCACCGGCTGGTGTGTAGACGCTGGTGAGTTCACCGGCTGGTGTGCAGACGCTGGTGAGTTCACCGGCTGATGAAACTGAGAGGGGTAAGATCTCATTTTTTGTACCTATAGGGGGTCACTGGTGGATGCTCATCTGCTGATGAGTTCACCGATGGATGGATTTGCAAGGTTTAAAAACCTTAAAATTTCATCTACAGGGTTCACCGGTGGATGGTTCCTGCCTTCACCGGCTTGCCGGTGATGATCAGCCGGTGAATTTCAAATCAGGGTTTCCTAATCCAGATCAGCCCTATAGGCCCTATGGCCCCTGTGTATGGTGGTGGAAATACGTGTTTTTTGGTGGGGTGTCATTTCCCAACTCCATTCCTCCCTTCTCCCTCTTTTATATAGTTTACAAATTGGATTTTGTGATTTAGGGTTGGTTTTCAGGTAGGGCATCCTCACACAATTCACTTAGCTTAGATTGAGTGAAATTAGTGAGTGGATCAACATAGGGTTTCAAGATACAACCAAGTTCCCCAATACACAAGTCTAGGTTAAGCTAAATTAGGGAAGACTTAGGTTGAGCTCATGGAATGATCATCAATGGCTCATGTAATCACTCCCACACACCATACATAGGTTTAATTTCATTTTCCCCAACTTAGGATTAGGCTAGGATGTTAGGTCATAAAGGATTTGGGCAAATTTCCAAATCCTAGGGTTTCGGGGCTTTTCATATGGGAGGTTTCCCACCTTCAATGTGAGTGTTTAACTTGCTTGATTAGGTCCCTCACACCAAAATCCCCCATTCAATTTGTAGATTGGGTATGTGGGTAGAGGGATTTCAATTAGGATTTTCCCCAACCTAGCCTAGGTCAAGAATGGGGTATGAGAGAGAGAGAGAGAGAGAGAGAATTATTAAATGGTAGAGAGAGGAACTTACCTTCAATGGTAGGTGCTCCCTTTGCTTCCATCTTCTTCCTCCTCCCTTGCCTTCCTTCTCCTCCTCCTTCTTCGTCTTTCTCCCTTTCCTTGTTTCTATTTTGGTAGGAGAAGAAATGAATGGTAAGAGTCCTATTTATAGCCACTTAAGTCCCACTAAGGGTTGTTTGGGGAATGAATGGGTTTTTATTCAATACCGGGCTATTCCACTATTCGGCACTAACGGGCCCACCTTAGGGTGTCTGAATACATTAATCTATTCCCCAATAGGTTGTCCGAACTATTGGGGGTGGTTTGATGTGCACGGGTGTGAAGACCTAGGTCCCACAGCAAAATAACTTAATTTCAGCCAGTATTCTCATCGGAGGGTGTTCACCGGTGGATGCTCCATCAGCTAGTGACCATCAGCCGGTGAAGGCTGAACTGGTCACCCTTGTGAGGAAATGGGTCCTTAAGTTAAGTGGGGCCTTTGCAGGTGTTCTCAGTGTGTGGGCTCCACCTCTTGGTACATTTCACTAACAAGGTTTGGGGAAATTCTCTTCATTGGTAGAGTACATACCTTAACTCCTTCAATGGTTTGTAGTCCTTCCATGTAATGAGCTGGGCAAATCCATAAGTTACTAGTGGTTGGCACCTGGTTACATCACCCATGTACAAAAGTTGAAATTAGCATGGTTTTTTGGGCATGAGTATAACATACCGGGTACCAAAGTAGCCATGTAGGGACCAGTATGCTCCTATCTCACAGCTAGCTTGTATCCTCGGGGATCGATAATGTACATTCGTGACTAGGGATACCACCTATGTTGTAGTAGCACTAAAAACCCTATGACTTAGAAAATGTTGAATAGGAAAAGCAACCGAGTGCTACACCCCTATAGCTCGGGTGATCGATGTGCTTGATTCCAGAACCATGGCTATAGGTTGGCATTATCTATTAGGGGTTTGTGGGGTGACCAATGGGTACTGGTTTTTTGGGACCTGCAGGCTGTAACTGGCATATATTGTTGGGTGATCAATGTACATGATTCCGGGACCAGGGATATTCTCTATGTTGTAGTAGTACTTAGACCCTAATTTAAATTGGTTTTATTTGCATGAGGTACTGACTGTCCTATAGCTCGAGTGACTGATGGGTTTTCCAGGACTGTGGGTATAGGGTGGTATTATTCGTTAGGAGTTTACAAGGTGACCGATGGGTACTGGTTTTTCAGGACTTGTAAGCTCTTGACTTGCAACTATCATATATTGTTGGGTGACCGATGGGTACTGGTTTTTCGAGACTATGGATATCCCCTATGTTGCAGCAATACCCAAACCCTAACATTTAATTAGTTTAGTGGACAATTTGTGTTATAATAATCCAAAGCATAATTTCATTCATTAAATCCTTGTTGTTCCATTATGTTACTTCGTATGGGTATTTGTTTTATCTTGTAAATATTTATTGTTATATCTATATATTTTTTTTGTGTGTGTGCACCCCTCACTGAGCTTCATGGAAGCTCACCCCTATTGTTGCCCCTTTCTAGATGTTGATTCAGGTAGCCATCCGAAGTCTGTGGTTGAGGAGCTGGCTCTCTATGAACGTGATCTCTGGGATGAGAAGCTAGCTATGCACGAGGACAGATGTGTTTGTGATGATTGTGTATTCGGAGCACGCTGAGGATGAGAGTATCATCTTCCCTTTTGATTCTTTCGTTTTACATATTAGATATAGCCCTATTGACATAACCTTAATTATGACTTCCGCTGTGAAAACTCTTTTGGTAAATATGATAAATATCATTAGATATCACCAGTTGTGTATATTTGATTTTTATCATATTTGTGATACATTTCATAACTTTATGAACTTAAAGTGCATCGTGGATCCTGGATGGATTGTGGACACACATGTCACCAGCCTTCAAGTGAGTGGAGGCGGGGTGTGACACCTTGTGAAAGTCTTCGTAGAAAATTTATATATATGTTCCTAGATGCAAATGACCAACAACCACCATCCCATGCTCCTTAGTTAGCCCGAGTCTAATTTCTAGCATGATGCACTTTCATTGAAAGGTGAAAAAGCTTAGAATTGCAACCCCCCCTTCCCTCAACTTTATCCTAGCTTTCTAAGCTTGAAGCTTCCCATGACTCTCCACCATTTTTAGGTACCGAGTTTGGCATCAACCTCCTTCCCAAACAACTCATCAGTCATATATTGTAGATCAACAACCTTCTGTGTGCCAAGGTCAACTTTGGTAGCCTCTAGCTCCATGTTAATATTAGGAAACACCATCTTCACCCAGGACCTCAAAGACCTTTTAAGATGCTTAAGCTTTTGAGGAAGAACAAAGATTGGACAACCTCTCACTTCTCCTTACTAGGATTCCTGCACCACCTTCTCAAAATCTAAATGCTCCATCCAAAATCGATGGAAACGAAAAGATCGGTTTAAGGACACCTTCTGCACAAATCACCAAAGGCGCATGGTCTAAAAAGGATAATGGAAACACTCTTTGGAAACAATCCATTATAGCATTCATCTGTTCCTCATTGCAAAAGTTGCAATTAAGGACTGGTAGAATGTTACCCCTTCTACGGTTATTGTTCCAGGTAAATTTCTTCCCTCGAGGTGGGACTAAAATTAGATTAGATGAATCCACCATTGCCTGGAACTCTGCCATCGAATATGGATTAAACTGACCTACATCCCTCTTTTCATTAGCAAACAGAGTTGTATTGAAATCCCCAATAACCAGCTAAGGCAGTCCAACCGTGGATATAGCCACCAAATTAGCCCACAAGACTCTCCTCTCTGCCTTGAAGTAGCTTGCATGGATCGCAGAGACAACCACCTTTACCAATCTGTATATAGAGAGAGAAACAAGTTGTATATATATCTGAAAATTACAAGATGAGGCACACCCAATTTCCATATACCCCAGAGATTGGAACTTTCCTTGTTCTTTCATTATGAATAAAATCCACAGTGTACCCCATTCTATTAAACAAAATAGATGGGAACTTGGAAATATCCACCATTGGCTCAACAAAACAGACCACGTCAAGTTGATTCTCTTGAAAATTTAAACACAAGGCCCTTGAATCAGAGGCATTTTTCTTAGTCTGACCTCCCCCCGTTTTCTTCTTCTTGGCATGACCCACTGCCGCGTTGCTGCTTTATTCTAGCCGAAGGGCTACTTCATCAACCTCCCCAATAGCTTGGAAGACCACTAAAAGTCTACCTTCTTGGATTTGTGACTCTAGAATAGCAGTCACTATATTCTCTCCTTCATTCAAAACCTCCTTATGCCCATTTCTAGACGACGAACCCTACACCAAACCTCTATGCACCACAAGACTTCTCACTCCTTGGCTTAAAGCTTGGGTGTGCGCGGCCTCCCACATGTGATCAAATATGTTCTCTTGCATAGAGTGCCCAACCTACTTCTTACTTTTATATAGATGACAGAGATAGGCTCTATATTGGTCATCTGAGCTACAGGATCATCCTACACTCCAACATTTTTCTACAAACCCATGGACCACTCCAGATCATTATCCGACCCGGCATTGTCCACTCCAAATTCCAATCATCACCAAAAGGAGAAATATCTTCATTCAAATTTCTTTCCATAGAGTCCTCGCTATTGTTAACCTCTTGCGGAATAAAGGGAATGAGTAGAGACCCCATCCCTTCTTACAATATTAGAAAGAAATATATACTTTCCTTCCCTAACTCTTTCCAATTAGGAAGGCAATACCCCCTTACGCCCAGCTGGCTACGCATTGTTATCCCCTTTTGGAGAAACCCTTTGCAACTCATCCGAGTTAACATGACTCACACTAGAGTTAGGCGAGTCAACTCCATCCTCTTCCACGTAATGTAAACCAGAAATGGTCGCCGCTCGTTCCTTCTCTGCTTTGCTAGCTTCATCCTAGTTCTTCATCCGACACATCGATAGTTGATGCCCTAGATTTTTACATTACCCACATTTCATCATCCTGTCTTCATAAACAATTGCTCGTCTGAAGGAAAACTCTCGGGAAGAACCAAGCTCACGTTGTTTCGCCTGAATCTCTAAAAGCCTCTGAATAATCAATCTCCTCAAGAACCTTAGCAAAGTGCCCAAGAATTTTGTGACGGGTGTGTAAATCCAGAGCTACTAGCCTTCCCACAACCTTTATCACAAAGACCAGCACATTCTCGTGCCAATATTATAAAAGCAAATATGAGAATCTTACCCACACCAGTTTAGTTCAAACCTGCTTCTCATGGATATTAAAATCAAGTTTCCATCGCTGAAATCTGATCAACTGACCCTCAAACCTAATTGGGCTTCTTCTTCCGACCACTGAATTATCACCCTCCAATGCGAACTGGAAGATAACAAAGCCCTTCCCTAATGGGTGCAAAATCAACCTGTCCTTTAGGTTCCAATTTTCTCTCGCATCTAGTCTCAGAGAATCTAGGGAAGCCAACCTAAAATTGACATAACCAATAAGTGTGAAATGGGAAGAATTCCTAACAGACTCATAATCATGCTGAGGGATGATGATCCAAGTAATGCTTCTTCATAGGTTTTTGTAGTGCAACGATTTTAGGCCAAGATCCTCCTCCAACCGCCTTGGCATATGTCACACCCCACATTCACCGAGGCATAGGCTGTCTGACCTAGACACCCTTAGGTGGCCAGCCAATCCTCCAGGATCGCGATGCGGTACTTTAACTGTCACACCCTGCCTCCCGTAGGCCATGCAACACTGGAAACCTTACCATATCCAGTCAGCCTGTTTCTCCAAGATCCAGGATAGGGGGATACAATCATAACACCACAACTACACTCCTAAACATCATGAGTCACTTATATAAACAATCCTGTATTTACACAAAATACATATTTTCAATGTTAGCTACATGATAGAACATATTTACAAATTCCAATTGATATTAACACAGTATTCAAAACAATATTTACAAAATTCTCATTACATCAGTAATAAAATATATACATCGTACATGATCCAGCAGAATTATATACACAAATAGAGAATTTGATAAGTTTATCCTTTTCTTCAGAAGAATTGGCCTCTATAGGACAGTCATCACATCCACAGTTGGTTTCGTGGTCAGTATCAGCCTTTGGGACACTGACCAAAAGGTCCATGGCCACTGTCCTATAATTAGTGTAGGAAGGCAGCAAAACACCAGTCTCATCATCTCGAGGAAGTATGTAAAGAGGGGTAAACATGTCATAGTCAGTGAGGAGTGGGGGCAAGGAGGAAAACACAATACAAATGATGCAATACATGCTCCACACCTTATATGATGCTCATAAGTTCATTCAATTACACTACTGCCTAGTCCTTTACTAAGTCTGTAAATGGTATAGTGCTTGCAATGTAGGTGGTGTCCCCTTCCCAATATGTCGGGCCTCAGGGATACAAGCTAATTGCAAGCAGGATTCAGCCAGTCCGAGAAAGAACCGCAGTCCCCCAGCTAACCCTTATGTTAGTAACCCCGGCCAGACAAGTGTACAATACGTCGTACCCTACTGCTGTCTGTCTCTAGGTATAGTACATCGTACCATGGAAGTGTACTACTGATCAGGCAGCCATGAGTCAGGATTGCTCAGTACCTTATCCCCTACTGCCAAGGGTGTAGCACTTGGGTGGTGATAATCCTAACCCACAATTTCTACATGAGGAAATACAAACATCACCAATCATATCACATGCAACTAAATGTCAGGCACCCACTGGTGTCCCATCTTTTCTTACCTTTTTCCAGCTTTCAACTTCACCAGATCAGTTACAAAATATTAATAATAATATGCATACATCAGGATGCATGAAATACAAGCAAAACTAAATAAAGTAAACACTCCATAAAATAAGTCAGGGCACCCACTCACCTTAGTGTCTAACCTTCTGTATTCTGGATTCCCAACTTAAGTTACGTCCTCATCGCAGGTTACCATTCCTAAATACACAATATATTCAAATAAATTATTTATAAATAACATCCTACTTCAGCCTATCCCATTACGTACAATCCCAGTTTCCAGGTTCTGACTGGGTTTCCTTCTACTACACAGTCCTTAGTTCCTAACCCTTCCACTAATAGGGTTACCTATCAAGAGATTCCAATTGCTAGAGGCTAGGATGGGTAATATCCATGTCATAGAATTTTAGGGTTTCACAAGGACTTTCACAATTCTGCAAAATTGAACCTTATTCCCAAGTTTACTACATAAATTGAGGTTGAAATTTAGTGTTTAAGGCTATAGAATAGAATTCCCACTTCAATTGGGTTTGGATAAGACTTTTAGGGAAAGAATTCAGATTCTAAAATCTGAATCAGTTCCCTATCTTATGGTTTTATTAATATTCCATCCATATAATCACAATTCCAGTCCAATACACCATTCCCTTTTAAATTGGAAGAAAACTTAGGGTTTAGGGTTTAGCAGGATGGAATTCTTACAAATTGAACCCCCAGTATCCCTCTAAAATTAGGGCTTTCTCTACTGGGCAGCTATTTTGCTCCCAGGGATCCCCTGGCAGCCTTCTATTGGACTAAAATCCTAAACCTAGTTACCCAATTAGTTTAAGCTACCCAAAATAACCTTACTGTAGTAGTCAGTGTGACTCACCTGTGGGCAACATTGGTCTAATAGTAGCCTTAGGTGCAAAAGCTCTCTTCTAATTTCTTCTTCTTCCTTTTCTTCCTTCTCCTTTATTCTTCTTTTTCTTCTCTTCTCCTTCTTCTTTCCTTTATTGTAAAGCAGCCCTAATCTATGTAAATGGGCTACTACACCACCAGCCAATCAAACCTAAGGGTTTGTTTGGCTAGGATCCCATTAATGCATTTTTAATAGGGTAATTTATAGCACCCCCCTAGAGAATCCCATTATTAGATAAACACACCCTACATATTACCAAATTATACTCAGACCCCCTTTCATCAGTCGCCGCTAAGTGAGGAGTTGAAATGATTGTTATACCCTTTTGACTAAAACACATGTCCAATTCATATTTTACCCAAGTCCCTCATTATCCCTAACTTCCATAATTATCCCTAACCTCCACTCACCTTCATCGTGGAGTTCAAGAAGGTTTTCCATGCATAGGCAAGCGTGCTTCAACCCGGCACACTCCTATGTCGGTGCTGGTGGTAGATCACTGCGTAACGGTTTGGGGCATGGAGCGTGCTTGTCCTCATATTGTAATAGTTTCTCACAATATAAGGACAATGGTTAAGAGGGGTCATTCGGATTACATCTGATCTGCTTTGTTGTACTTGGAAAAATCAGGCTTCCATAACCGAATTGGTGTCTTGGTGGAAGAGAAAATGCCGAATTTTATCCCTGAAGGACCCTTGGGTGGCTGGATTCATTCTCATTGCTGATGTTATTTGGTAAGAAAGAAATCATAGAATGAATGGGGGTAAGGGTGGAGATGTTTCTCTGCTATTTAATAGGGTCCTGAGGGCATTAAATGAGGCTAGTCTTAACTTGAAGGGGGTCATTCGGACTACATCTGATTTGCTTTGCTATAGAAAGTTGAGTCTTAATATGTCCCCTACCAGTCCTCATGTTATTCTTGAAATCAATTGGTGCAAGTCCCCTTGCTCCTGGACGAAGCTAAATGTTGATGGCCGTTCCATGGGGAATCCAAGAAGAGCAGGTGTCGGAGGTGTTATGTGTGACTTCCGGGGGCTGAATTTTTTCCTTGAAGGTTTATCTTGGTATTCAAACCAATTACTATGCTGAATTTCGGCGCTTACTGGATGGAATTTTCTATGCTATGAATCAAGGGGAGTCAAGATTATGGATTGAGTCAAGACTCTGTGGCTGTTGTAACTGTTGTTTAGAGCAATTATATCCCTTGGTTTTCTCTTCAGGATTGGCTATCCCTACAACAGTATCTTAGGTCTATCTTATGGAAGATCTTGCATTTTTCAGGGAAGCAAACCCAGTTGCTGACTATCTCGCCAAATCTATTGTGAAAACAAGAGTCACTCACAATATGGAGGAATTTCCTTCTTATGTTTTTGAGGAAATTAGGAATGACATGTATTCAAAATCCAATTTTAGATTTTACAGATAGCTTCGGAGGACCCCTGCTGATGGCATTGCTTAAGGTGGGGTCCCTTCTTAGCTAAGGTTTTCTTATGATGTACACTAATTTTTATTCCTTTTTTCCTTTAATACAATTCTGACTTCTAGAAAAAAAAAAAAGGATAATGGTTAAGAAAAAATTAGAATTTGAGCTTCCAAAATGTCTTCCCAGCAAAGGACACCCACCAGCAATCCACACAAGAAACTCATAAAAAAAAAAAAAAAAAAAAAAAAAAAGAGGGGGGGCATCAGAAATCAGCATTTACGTTTCATCAAAGAATGAATGACATTCCCTGGAGTGGAAAAAGAAACATAGGCTTTCCAAGAGATGGCATCTACAGACAGGCAAAATAGCATCACAATTTTTCCAGTTCAGGAGCAAGAGATGACATTCCCTTGAGTGACACTCTTTTTGAACTCAACAGGTTTCTTGGTAGAGACTGATTTTGGATCTGCACTGGCTATTAACCATGTGTACATATCAGAGAATCTTGGCAACTTGGAAGAAACTATTAGCCCAGTGCTATTGAAGGAACTAGGGGGTGGATAGGTGAATAGGATCACATTCTTCTCCTTAGTGAATATGATCAACTGCAACAATCCATTGAGGACAATATACAATTTAATGCATCTGATCAGAAAATTTTTGTTCACAGGGAACTTCTTTAGGTAAAAGTGAGCCACGAGAGAAATGATTATGATAATGGCTCCCATGAATAATCTTATATTGCTCATCCTCACATCTTCCACATGTTCAAGACTAGCAACAATCTCTGTAATAGATTTGTCAAGAAGATGTTTAATGGAATGAGGATCCATCAAATTCGCTTTTTTAGGGATTTTGTCTTTGGAGTTACCATTGCTCACCATTTCTCCCTTTTTCTCTTGCATTTGGGATTTTTTTTGTGATTTTATCTGAACGTCTGAGGCTCGGAGCTTTAGGGCTCTTGCTCAGAGAGCATCTCTCCTCCTCCTCTCCCTCTTCTTCTTCCTCAAAATTAGAGGGTGTATGTCACAACCCGCCTCCACTCACCTGAAGGCTGGTGACATGGACATGCACATGTATCCACAATCCATCAGGGATCCACGATGCAATACTTTAAGTGCATAAAGTTACGAAATGATTTTATAATCACAAGATAATAATAAGAGTCAAATATACATAACTGGTGGAGTCTAATAATATTTATCATATTTACCAAAATGTTTTCATAGCAGAATATTAATTACAGTTATGCCTCTAGGGCTGCATCTGATATGTAAACAAAATAGCCAAAAGGGAAGATGATACTCTCATCCTCAGCATGCTCCAGAACCACAATCATCGCATACACAGCTGTCCTCGTGCATGACTAGCTCCTTATCCCAAAGGCCACCTCCATAGAGGGCTAGCTCCTCAACCACAGTCTCTGAAGGGTTCCCTGAATCCACATCTAAGAAGGGAAAAAAAACAGGGGTGAGCTTCCACGAAGCCCAGTGAGGCGTACACACAACATCCACAACAATATGAATGCCCAACCAAACCAATATGAATGCATTTATATAAATGCAATGCCATGATCCGGATTATTAGCAAACAAACTTAATCAACAGATTCTAAGTCCATAAAGAGTATTAGTGCTACTGCAACATAGGTGGTATCCCCAGTCATGAATGTACGTTATCAATCCTCAAGGATACAAGCTAGTTAAGAGTCAGGAGCATACCGGTCCCTACATGGCTACTTCGGTACCTGGTAAGCCCCTATTAATAATCCCCCATAATACAACACCATTTTGTTGGGCCGTTCTTAGAGCTGAAATATGCTTCCTGATACCATGCTTATAGAAGTATTCTTCAGATTCAACCCAACTGTACTCACCTCCTCTGTCAGATCTTAGACACTTTAGCTTCTTCTCTGTCTGATTTTCAACTTGCATTTAGAGATCTTAAATCTTTCTAAAGCCTATGACTTGTGTTTCAAGAACATCACCCACAAAATTCTTGAATTATCATCAACAAATAACTTGATGTTTCTCTTCTGAGGTGCTAGGTGTCCTTATAGGATCATAGAAATTTGTGTGAATCAACTCCAATGGTGAGTTGGAATAGTACTCCTTTGACTTGTAAGAGATTAGGATGTGCTTTTCCTTCTGACAAGATGCACAAATAGGATTGGAGAGCTTCTTTAACTTAGGAACATCTCTTATTACCTTATTCAAAGAACTTGGCAAGGTTCTTGAAACCAATATGATCAAGTCTTCTGTGCCATTGCCATGTCTCCTCATCTATGCTGACCATATATGAAATTTTCTCTAACTCTATTAAGGTGTACAAGTTCCTTGAAGTTCTCTCTCTAGTAGCCACTACATTTCCATTACTTGATTTCCTTATTTCACATCCTTTACTATTGAAAGTCACTTCATACCCTTCTTCACAGATTCTGCTGAAGCTAAGAAGATTGTGTTTGAGCCCTTGAACATACAAGACTTCATGAGATTTCACCTTCCCATGATTTAGACTTATGGACCCCTTTCCTGTAATTCTGGCACCATTATTGTTTCTAAATTTCACAAGTCCACCTTCAAAGTCCTGTAGTTGTTAACTTTCCATTATCTCCTATCATGTGGCTTGAGCAACCACTATTAAGCATCCATAGAGTAGAGTCTCCTTGAGACTTAAATGCTCTCTGAACAACAAATGCTGCTGCATCTTCTTCATCTTTTACTCCTTTCTCTCTGAACCTAGAATTTCTTGATAGATTCAGATTTCCATGTTTTCTTTTGCCTTGAAAACTATTTCTTCACCTCATCAGCTTTTGAGTTTCTGAAAAATCCCTAATTGCCTCTGTTCTTCTGTCTTTTTGTGGGAAATAAAGTTCTACAGTTTCTTGTAATATGCCCAAAGTTGTTGCATCTGTAACATTCAACTATTTCCTCTCCACATATCTCATTGGACCAGTGTTGAATAATCTGGGATCTTGTGCACCAAAGTGTTGCACTTGTAGAAATAAGCTTGAAAAGTGTGCCTCTGCCTCTTAGGTTCCATCTGTCATCTGTAAGGATATCTGAAGTTGTCATAAGCTCTAGGTCTCTATTAAGGACCTTGAATGTAACTATAGTTCTTTGTTCTCTTGCTTGGCCTTGCCATCTATGGTTGTCTAGCATGGTTAGTCTAATGGTATAGAGACTGACTTAACTAGTTTGCACTCTTTCTTTTTGCACTACTCTCTTGACATGCCAACAATAGTAACATGTGCCTTCCCTCTCTGAACATTCCTGTCACTGACTTTGATAAGATTCTACACAACCCCTTTACCATTTGTCATGGTATTTTTGGAAGAATCATCAATAAATCCAAGCCCAAATTTCAAGTGAGTCAGTCTCTGAGCATTGATGATGTCATTAAGTTTCTTACTGCTATGATGCCCTTTTGGAGTATACTCATCTTCAACATCTTCATTTTCTGAGTCTTCTCTATCAATCTCATTTCTCTGGAATTCTTCAACCTTAGCCTTCAACAAGTCTGGCTCATCTTCATAACCATCAAATGTGCAAGAATCTCAACTTGCACCTCCAACTGTTCTTTCAAAGCCACTTTCTCCAATTCTAGTGTGTTGTAGTCAATGGTCTTCTATGAGAATTGAAACTCAAAGTCATCCAAGGTCTTCCTTGACTTATCAGCTTGCTTTCTCAACTCAAGAACTAATTGTTTTTGCTCCTTGAGGTCTTGGGTGACCTTCTTGACTTTCTTCCTTTCTTTTCTGAGCTCTTTAATAGCAACCCTGAGTTTAGCTTCTAGATATGAATTTTCATCTTCCTCTTCTTCTTCTGAAGACTCTTCTTTGATAGATGAATCCACCTGTTTTCTTCCACATCTATTGAGGTCATGAACATAGCCTCATCATCTTCATCATCTGATGATTCTTTAGAATCTTCATCAGATGTGTCACTACACTTTTTGGAAACCAAACTTTTCTTCTTGTCTCTGACCTTCTTTTATCTATTTGAGAAGAACTTATTTTTCCCTTTGAAATGACTTTTCTTTTCACTTTCATCTTCATCACTCACTATTTGTCCTTGGTTGGGACACTTGGATATAAATTTTCCAACCCTTCCACAGTTGAAACACTTGAAAGACAACTTCTCTTTATATTTTCTTTTTTCCTTCTTCAGCTTTTTGGTGAAATGAGCTGTAGCCTCATCTTCACTCTCATCAGTGTCCTCCTCTACAGGATGCTTCTTCTTCTATTTAATTTTTAGGTTCTTTATTGCCTTGATGACAATTTGCTTGTAACTAGACTTCCCTTTTCTCCATCTCATTTCAAAAGCAGTGAAAGTGCCATACACTTGATCAAGGGTGACATTGTCTAGGGCCTTTGCCTCTTCTATAGCTGACACACCTTGGAATCATACTTGGGTCACAGGGATCTCAGAATTTTTTGCCAAGCTACTATATCCTCTAGATTGGGTCCCAGTCTCCTGGTGGAGTTGACCACTTCATTTACCTTGGTCATATCTGTGTTAATGTTCTCTCCTTCTTACATTAGAAGAATTTCAAATTAACCTTTAAAGGTTTGAAGCTTGGCCTTTCTGATCTTGTCATCTCCTTCATAGATGCTCTTGAATTTGTCCTATATGCCTTTAATAGAATCACAATTCATCACGTTGGCCATCACACTTTTGTCTAATGTTGAGAAGATTGCATTTACTCCTTTCTGGTTGTAGCCATAAGCCTTATTGGTTTCATTATTAACCAGACCTGCATCAGGTTCCTTGTAGCCATTCAATACTGAAGCCCAAACATTATATCCCAATGAACTTATATAGGACTCCATTCTTCTCTTTAAAAAGATAAAGTCTAACCCATCGAATCTTGGAGCATGCCCTGAAGATCCTTCACCTGCCATACCGCCTTTGAATCACTCAGCTGTTGATAAAACTATCACTGAGTGTCGACTTTGATATAAATTTTTGTAAACTGGCAGTCACTGAGAGGGCGGGCGGGTGAATCAGTGAGTCTAATTCTAATTATTTAAAATTGTCTCACAACCTAAATTAGAAAACCCTATAGCACATGTCCATATTCGCACATAGTCCTATGCACACTCAGCCTCTTATAGGCACCTCCAAGTGTGCACAACAATTTCACATTGCACGCACATCAATGGTAAACAATACAAACAAATGACACATGCACAACACATGGATTTTACTAGGTTTGGCAATATATCTATGTCCCCAGATTAGTGCCTATAAAGGCTCGTACCTAATCAATACACTCCTTTTAAGTGCACCTATAGTTGGAAGCACCCACACCTAGTTTTCTCAACCCACAGCTGAGATGGCACATGCAGGCCAGTATAATGTGTAGCACCCACTGCAAAGAAGCGATGCTTAGCATCCACTAAGCACCCAGTACACAATACAAATAAATTAGGTCTTATACTCAATGCCCTACAACCAGTCTCTACCTAGCATGTATACATCCACAACTACAGCTAGCATGCATTTAATGTAATAGACAACATGTAAATCAAATAACTAGGGTTAAGGATTCTCACAACCGATTTTCTATGATGATCTGGAACCCCCACTGACCATTGGAATCTCCAACTTGACTTCTCAAGATGAACTTAGTTCTTCAAGTGTTCATTGACAAGCTCAGTGGTCACAAAGCCCTCTCCATATGATCGATCTACCTCTTCAATGCATCAAGCAACAACACTCAACCTCTTTTTTTCTCTCATTTTCTCTTTCTCCTTGGTTTGGAATTAATGTTCCATTAATAGAGCTTAACTACCTCTTCTACTCCTCTTCAGTGGAATAAACAACATTCACTTAAAGCATTCAAACACATATATTGGCAAAAATGGAGGGGGGTTCACTCTCAAAATCCGCAGCCTTACTCTTTCCTAACCTCTGATTTTTTGCTTCCCTTAGGTAGAGGACGAAATTTTTGAGAGAATATATCTTGAATGGACAAAAATGGCCTTGTGGTGTGCAAGTTATGACCTCCCAAAGTTGGAGCAACCAAATGGCTTAAAAAAGAAATCTTCATATGATGGTAGAATAAGTAGGCTTTTTTTTTTTTTTTTTTTTTTTTTTATTGAAGCTCTCCTCGAACCATTTCTGATGATTGAGCCTTTCCTGAGTCAGTGAGAAAGCTCTACTTTAAGCCTTTTCTTTAGAGTTCTAGCAAACCCTTCTCTTTGACTGGGCATTTCTGCGAGTGGCATTATCTGGTGGCATAGAAAACATCGATGCAATCTGGGCCACAGATCTTGGATCAAATGGGGCTTTAATTATCATCCATCATATCAACATAACGGGAAGGAAATTTAGGCCATTAGATCTTCATTTATTGACGCAGGCCTGACACACAGTTGTTAGCACTTGCATCAGCAATTAGAGTCATTGTCATGGGCTCATTGGTTGCATTAGCGTGAAACATAGAAAGGTGTTGGCCACTCTTTATAAAGGTAAGACAACTCTTAGTTGTCAGATTAACACATGTAGATCTAGTTGATCCGGATCATGAGGATTAGAATCTTTGAGGCTTCTAAGTTGCATGCCACACATTAGCTGTCCTCGATCTGGTGTAGTACCAATCAATTAACACTCATGCATCACACCAATTAAAACACTCGCACAAGCACATTCAGCATCAGAGTAGGCACCAAAGCATGCGCCCCCTTTGATCGGCACCTAGGCCACGTGGCTCAGTCACGACCGTCCATCAGGTATCCACTGCTTCTCCCTTAATATAAATAGCATCCTTAAATTCAATATTTCATGCTAAAGCTCCTCATAATCCAAATTCTTCATAGTTGCACAAAAGTCCCTTAAATTAACTTTCAATTTTTAAAACCCCCTTTTACACCGATAGGTTTGTCCAAAATCCAATTTGGATTTTTGGACCTGCTTCATAAAAATGCACATAACTCCTTTATACAACTTCGGATCAAGAAGAAATGAAAACTGTTGTTTCCAAAACTCAATGTTGTACAACTTTCCAGAAGACCCGTCATTAGACTCAGCCATACAAAAGTCCATTTTACCCCTAAAATTTTTGGATGCTGTAACTTTCTTATACGGAATCGAAATGAGATGTAACCAAGTGCATTGGAAAGATTGGATTTTTATTGCAAGGTTACATGAAGGACTCTTCTTCTAGAAAAATAATCTTAATACCAAAACTACTCTCAATTGTAAAATAAGCCAGGTTTTTCCTATTGATGCCCTAACTTCTTCATATGGTATCGAAACTGGATGAAATCAAGTGTGTTGGAAAGGATAAATTACACTCAAACTGTTTCATGAAGAAAATATCTTCCAAAAAAAAAAAAATTCATTTTCTCTGTTGAAAATACCCCTGAGCGTAATATGCCAAATTTGTCATCTTTGACCCAAAATCCCACACCACCTATCATGGATGATTCAATCCACTTTATATATTTCATGCAACATTGCTATCTCATCAGAGGGACCGAATGCTACCACATCACCACTTTTGGCCACATCAGCCAAATTGGCCACCTCATCACTGCCATGTGACCGAGGTTGCCAACAAGGACAAAAAAAAAAAAATGATTTAAGGGTTTTTTTTTTCTTAGATCTTAAATACATTTTATGAGGTTCATTTTATCCTATTAGGGTCCCATGAAATTAGGTCTTTAGGTGGGAGATCTAACCCTCACACACACTTAACCCAAATGGGTGATTTTCCCCAATAAGTGAGCTTAGCTCTATGGATCTCATACATACATGCTAGATAGGCTTAGATTAATGCATGCATACATGTTCATACATATGAGAAATGTGGAAGGGAAATAGTTACCTAGCTTAGGTTACACAAAAATGAAAATATAAAGAGGGGAAATGGAGAGAGAGAGAGAGAGAGAGAGAGAGAGAGAGACAGAGAGAGAGAGAGAGAGAGAGAGAGAGAGACCTACCTTAAGTGTGTGGATGGGTAGGTCCTCAAGCTTGAACCTCTATTCCACCTTCGCCTTCCTCCCTTTCCTCCTTTCATTGTGAAATGAGCAAATGAGGGAGAGTTGGGCATTGAATAGGCACACCTAACAACTAAAGCCTATTTGGCTAACTAATGTCTTTTGATCATAACTCGGTTAATCCAGTGGTTAGGCAGTGTGGGCCCATTTTCATAGGGTCCGTGTTCATTAATCCATCACTATGTATGTTGGAACATACAGTGGAGGTGTTTTGAAGCATGCGGGTATGTAGCCCTAGGCCCCACAGACAGTTAATCCATTAGAGAGATATAGGGTCTTAGGAGGATGCAACTGGTGGATGGTCTTGACCAGCTGGTTGGATTAGCTGGATGCTCCAAATGTGCCCATTTGGCTGGGATTCTTCCCAATATTGGTTCCATAGGTATTGGTACTTTTGTGAGGGGATAGTGTGCACTGAGTAGGCTTGCCTATCATATTTAAAATGGGTGAAATCCTTGAGGTTAGGATACGTACCATTTAGACTTTGGAGGTTTGAACCCTTTCCAATTTTTTAGACACTTACTGAATTGACAAGTAGGATCATTCTCCCGCCTCAAACAGAAAACTGCTACTATCCAAAAGTCACTGGTTCTATGTATGTCAAGTGCATCATCTGTTACCATGGAAAGGTCAGTTAGATTTGGGTATGGGTGTAGTAGCATAAGATCTCTTGGCCTTTTCCGTCTACCCTTCCACCGGCTTGCTTCCTGATGAATTCATAGTCACCTCTATAGCAGACCTAACTGCAAGACCTCTGTTCACCCCCTCTATTACACCACCGTCCTCCTCATCATCCCCAACACAGCCATCCCACACCTCTTCCGCACCCCTTACCACTTCCACTCCGCTCATTCTTTTGCTTCAGAATTAAAATTTTCCTATAGTCCTTTGCATATAGTGGATACTAGTCAAATATTTTCTAAAGGATATTTTCAGGCTTCTTTTATTGATGTAGCCACCAAACACATAATTGTCATCTCTTTTTATCTTCTGAATCTTTAGTCCTTTGTCATATCTTGAAGCACACTTTCTTGGGCTTAATAGCTAGTTGGACCTTCTCATCCCACCACCATCTCTCTCTAGGAGCTGATGACTACCCTCCGCTTCCTCTAGAACATCTTTAGCAACCCTTTTAATACAAATCAGCATCTCGTTCCACATCATATTGGTGTCTCCCTCATAGTTTTACTTTCCTTAGTTGACCACATTGTCAGTAAATGTATTTAGGAGTTCACCTTTTAATCTCCACCACCTTATCTTAGGATGTATAAGTTCCCTACTCCCACTCTTTAATGCATTGAGACACATATCCCAAACCACTAGTATATGTTGGATGGTTAGACTCTCCCTAGGAATAACTTTACAGTCCTTACACAACCTTTTGTCTATCCTTCTTGTGAGGAAGAAATAAATTTGACTGGTATGATTTCCACTTTTGTATATAACTAAGTGCTCATCTCATTTTGTGAAGAAGGTGTTTACAATGGGAAGATCATAAGCAATCGCACAATCTAGGATTGAGGTCCCCTCCTTATTCAATTTCTCTATGTATCTGTTCCAATATTATTGCCATTCTTGAACGTACTAACTATCGATGAGAGTTTATGATGATATAGGAATCCAATCACAAGGTCAGATCATTGGTGTTGGGGGGATTCTTCCTTTTCCACATGTAAATAAGAAACTGGAAAAATTATGCCCCCTCCCTTGTAGTTTGTTGAAATTACACGTGTATCCAAGGGTTTGAAAGAATTACGCCCCTCCCCTGTACTTTCCATTATTCTCATAATTAGGTCCCTCCGTGAAATTGGGACTGGTAGTTGCTGACGTCACTGAATATGATACCTTCTCATGTCGAAAATGCGTTTATATACACATGAACTCACCTATATACCCTTCTATTAAAACAAAACAAGAGAGGGAAGGCATCCTCCCCTCATCGTCTTCAGCTCACCCCCACTGCCACAGAAGATGGACGGAATCATGCATCCCAAATATGAGTTTGTTGCTAATCGGCTGCTTGGCACTCTAGGGTATTGGTCAGTGTATTGAGTTTGTTGTTGACCCCTGAAGCTCGTGCTCTCTATGGCTTCCAGATTGCAATCAAGAACAATCCCTCTTGAAATATACAGTCACTTACTTGAAAGCTACATCAAGGATTCTTCAGAGAAAGATCTTTTAATCCACGCAATCAAAACCATTCCTTACTTGAAGAAGAAGGCCAAGTGGGCTCTTCGTTGGATCGATGGCTTTGAATTCAGACTATGAATCTAGAAGTATCCATGGGTTTGGAAGGTATGGGTCAACCCATTCTGAGGAAGAGTCGGAGAGGGTTGTTAGAGGTGATTCCACACAACAGCAGGATCTTGAAGAGGAAGACGAAGGTGAAGTGCCTCTGGAAAATGTTTATGATCGTCTTCGAGGAGGTGCGGCTCGAATGCGTCCTGGGTTGATTTCGGTTGGAACACGATCTAATGGTGCGGCAATGTCAAGGGCGAACCTTATTCATTCTATAGGGCGAGTGACTTTGCGCCTCTCCTGCTGCTTCATTCTCTACTGAAAATTCTCAATTCCATCGATATAGGCTATAGCCCACCTTTTCCGAGTCAAGTGTTTGGGGCGATCCCACTGATAAAACAAATAAAGGAGGGGCTTTCTTTATGTGGTGGACTCCGCTGGCATCCACTCATGGATCTGTTGGCAAACAGATCTCGATCCCAGGAGTACTCCTATCTTTTCCTAGCCTGGCTGATGGATATCTGCTCGTTCTTGCAGGAAGCGCGAAGAGATAAGCCACTAATGTCGTGGCAAAGGTTATACCTCAGAAAGTCAGCGAAGCCCACGGAGCAGTTTCATATCTATTATCTCCTTTCGATCGAGCGAGAACTTCTAAGGAAGGCCTTCATTCTCAGCTTTAAAAAGAGTGCAAGGGAAACACCAATGGACAGAGAGAAGGTTGCAGAAATGCTTCTAGATCTCATGGAATAAGGAAAAATTTAGAACAACACTTTCCTTTCATAGAAAAAAAAATTTAGGAGATGATGACTAAAACAAGGCCAAAATCTGCATTTTCATAGGGAGAGTTTTTGAATCAGGATGTTGGGTCAACTATAGAGAAGATGAACAATACTAGCTTTTAAGATGGAAGGGCCACTGTGCATGCTGAAGTTGTTGTTATTGATGAGGCTATGGTTCATGGCCAGAAATGGCTAATGTAGAAACTCTATTTTGAATAGAGTCCTTTCCTAATAATACTTCAAGCCTTCCTTCCGTTACCTTCTCAATTAAGGACGAAATAGAAAAATCGCTTCCAATAGGAGCAATGTAATCCCCTCCCTCAATATTACGTAAATTGCCTTCTAAAGTATTGCCAGCTGGCAAATTGGTAGTAATTGGAACCGATTAGGCCCTTGATTGTGAGAATTTAAATTATCTCTTCCTCCTGAGTTCACCTGGCATGTCTGAGTTACGGACAAGTTGACTCTGCCTTCCTCAACATAGGTTGCGCCAGGAATCAAAGCTTCTCTGTCCACTGCACATTACTACTCATACTCCGCTTTTTTAAGACGGCATATAGAGATTTGATGTCCTACCCACTTGCATAACCCACACCTGGCCATCCTATCCTCGTAAACCACCCTTTGTCAAAAACAAAATTCTCTCGAAGTACCTGGTTCATGCCACTCTACCTGAATCTCTTCCACTCTAACCGAAGTTTCCTCTGCATCCACCTCGACCAGGACTCGAGCAAAGTGCCCCATCGGACCTTGTTTTGTTCTACGATCCACTGTAACTGGCCTTCTCACTGCCTTGGCCAAAGATAGCAAGACGTTTTCATGCTAGTATTCTAGCAAAAGGTCTAGAAAACGAACCCACACCAATTTCGTTAGAGCAGGCTTACCATGGATATTAAAATCTGCCTTCCAATGATGAAATTGAATTAGTTGATTTCCAAACTTCATAGGGCTACACTTCCATATCATGGACATGTCTTCCTCATTAAAAAATTGAAAAGATAACAAAACCTTTGCCTAAAGGATGCATAATAACCCGTTGTTTCAGATTCCAATTCTCCTTAGCTTCACTCCTCAAATTATCCAATGAATTAACCCGAAAGTTAAGATGACCTATCAAAGAAATAGGAACAACTTTGCTACCCTGTTAAATTCTATAATGATTTTGGAGTAATTTTAAAATGATTTTGTCCTAAATCCTGTTCTCTGAATTATTTATGTCCATTTATACTTCATTTTTTTATGTTGTCCCTGGTTGTGTAAGAAACATATTAAACATATACTTTTGTACATATATTCATCTCTTTTGTGGAAAACATGGTAGGAATGAGTGAAACTCACCAAAGTGGTATATTCAGTTCAATTGTATGTTTCCCAAGGTAAATGTGACATTTGCCTAAAGGTGATGTCACCCAAATTTATAGACAAAGTGCTCAAGAGCCATTTTTTTGATATTGGTGTTATTGAGGTTTTTGATATGCTTGGTTAGTGGGAGCTTTATGATCTCATTTAACCAAAGATATCATGGTGGCGACAGCTGAAGTTTAAAGATGGTAAAAGTCAAAGTTTAAAGGCGGTGCTTGCTAAGGTTTATTGGTAGTGCTTAGCCATAGTAAATGGCGGTAAGCCGAAGTAATTGACAATAAGTCAAGGTAATTGGCAGTATTTAGCCAAAGTTCATTATAATAGGTAGTATTTAGCCAAAGTTAATGGCAAAGGTGGTATTTAGCCAAAGTTTGTGATTTATGGCGGTATTTAGCCTAATTCCAAGGAAGTAGTGGTTTACCATAGGAGGTTTGCCAAAGTTTTTGATTTATGATGATAGTTAACCTAAATCCATGGTAGCGGTGACTAACCACAGGCAGTATGCTAAAAAGGTATTAATTCAGAAAATGACGGTTTGCCAAAGTATTGATTAATATTAAAGTTTACTACCTGTGAGGTTTTCAAGGTAGGCTGATCTTTAGATTAGGAAAGGACCTATAAGGAAAGATATATTTCATATGATTCCTTATATATATGTTTCCAAGAAATTTGAATTGATAGTTTTCTATTATTTGTAACATTAGATAGTTATATGCCATATATTGAGGTGTATTTTCTACTATTGTTCAATAGTAGAGATTATTGATTGGATAAGTTTGTTTGAGAGGTGTTCAGTCTTGGGATTATTTGACCAGGTGTCAATGGAAAGACATCAATATCAGTGTAGCTCAAGTGGGATATTGTTAGGACTTTTATGTGGGCTTAACTTATACCGATTGATCCATTGGACCCAAACAGTTATAGACCCACTCTGATGAGGAAACTCCTAGCCCAATCCATTATGGGAATGAATTAGGGTTTTAGAGATTCTATTATAAATAGAAGCTAATGGTCCCTGTAGCCGTCACTTTTACCTTCATGGTTTTGGAAGCACATACTCTCCTCACAGGAGTAGTGCATATGTGAGAGAATTCCAAAGGTGAAAGGCTACATAAGATCTTAGCGGATGGAACTCTACTGAGTAGTTCTTCATTGTCATCTTTATGGGAGTAATCTTCAAGCATATAGGCCGAGGTTCATGATCAATACTCATGGGATTCTAAACTTACACACATGTATTCCTCTAATTATCATAGATGGGACAAATCTACATGTTTGTGTATTCTTAAGATCCCCAAAATCATTGATCTTGTTTAAGGGATTACAACCATGGTTAATCTCTTTTATGATTCTTCTATTCTAAATACTATAGGGTTGTTCATATAATTCTATGGAGTAGAATCCCTAACAACATATTCTCTGACATACATACATACTATGAAGGTGCTTATGTTCTCTACAAGTGTTCATTTAGATGTGTCTGGTAACATTAACCGTATTTTCAATCATTGTTTCTTATCTGCTCTTCGTTTCTTTTGGGTGAGTGTCTAAGTATTACCTTCGGACATCCTTCAGTAATCACATGAAGGCTTTCTTTTCCTTCAAGCACTAACTTGGAATTAGTACAAATTACTACATGGAATTCAAGAGGTTATTGGAGGGTATTCGTCACGCCATGAATCAAGGGGTAACTAGATTGTGGATTGAGACTTACTCTATGGCTGTTATCACTGCAGTACATGGGCAGTCTATTCCTTGGTTTGCTCTACAAGATTGGATCTCTCTGCAGCACTACCTCAATGCAATTTCCTAGAAGATTACTAATTGCTACAAGGAAGCAAACCCTGTAGCCGATTACCTTGCTAAATCAGCCGCAAAAACTGGGGTTTCTAGAACCATAGAGGATTTTCCTTCCCATATTAGGAAATTAGATGTGATTTGTTTTCCAAGTCAAGATTTTGATTCTGAAGATAGCCTAGGAGGACCCAGCTGATGGCAATGCCGAAGGTGGGGTCCCTTCTATAGCTAAGGTTCCCTTTCATGTGCTCAATTTTTTCACACTCATTTTAATACAATTCTGACTTTTAGAAAAAAAAAAAGGGAGTGGTTTTATCTTGGAGGTATAAACATATTGGTCAACCCGACTACACTATTAGGGGCATTTAAAAACTATAAGCATAGTATCATTCTAATACAATTTTACTCCAAAACTCTACTGTTCATATTTCCAGTGATACAAGAGGATGTGCTGGGTTTTTTTTTTTTTCTTTATATTATTTCCCACTTCATCCCTACATGATATTCTACTGATACAAGTGGTTGGTACTATGAATCTTACTTTTAATGTTCATCAATAATTTTGTGGTATGCATCTGTAATTTATATTCAACCAAGTCTTGTACACATTGCCTGAAATATCTATTTCTAACAACTTACCCATTAAATTTTACACCAAAAAATTGAAAAGAAGAGAGAAATAAAAATGCGTGTTTAGAAGTAATCTTATATTCAGAGAAACTGGGGCAAAAACAAATCTGGTATTGCTTTGTTATAGAGTTACGAATGATTCTGACAAGATTGAAATGTCTCCGGATCCTATAATTGAAAGATCCAAGGCTGACGAGCTTGTTGATGGAATGAACTTTGGTGAGTGAAGAATGACGAATGATGGGCGTTTTAGGAGAGAAGCTCTGAGGTGGAGATGGATCGAGCCTTCGGCGGCAGAGACGCCATTCACGGTGGCCGGCCACCTGATCGTGGAAAACAAAAACGTATCACGGACTTTTGGGGCCCAAATCACTCTCTGCAGGAGACTCCTTGCCCTGTTACTGGGAAGGAGACCACCCCTGAGGAGGACCCGGTGGATATGGAAGATAATAATTCTGTGGAAGTGACGACAGATGCAAACGAAAATAGGGAAGCAAGTAGAAGACCCTCCTATGCTACGATTGCCCGCCGAGCACTGTCGGACGTTGAGGATCTGCCTGAGCCAATCCATGCGGGCTCACTCACGAAGGTGATTATTCCACAAAAGGCATATGAAGAAAAATTGCAGACTTTCAATTATGGGTTAATTGGGAGGGTGGATTTTAGATTCGTCTCCATGAATGACGTGTGCCACGATGCGAAAGAAGCTTGGTAGCTTAAAGGTAAAGTCAATCTCGCACCTTTAGGCAAAGGTTATATCCTCTTTCGATTCAAATTAGAAAGGGATATGGCATCTATGTGGAAGAGAGGCCCAATCAAGATGCACGGACAGATCATTCGATTTCAAAGATGGCGACCAGAATTTAATATACCCAGACTAAGCTGGTGTGGATCAGCTACCCAGGTCTGTCTATGGAGTACTGGCATGAGCGGATTTTGCTGTCAATGGCCAAGGCTTCGGGTAGACCCGTGGCAATTGATCAGCGTACGATGAATGGCTCGATGGGAAACTATGCACGAGTTCTTGTAGAGGTCGACGTGCGAGGCAGCCGCCCAGAGGAAATATAGGTAGAGAGGAAGTAGCCAGGAAAAGACACGTTATTTTGGTTTATGCAGCACATCACCTATGAAGACGATATTAAGAGATGCGAATTTTGTAAGAGGCTGGGACACGCCGCTGCCGACTGCAGAGTCAAAAGGGGCACCGCAAGGAGGGAAGAAGAGGTGAGGGAAGGGAAAGGCGAGCTTGAGGATGGCCATGGGAGGTCGGAAAATATATGAGTGGCGGCTATGGCTGCCAGCTACCCTAGCAGTGGTAGTCGTTCTTCATTGGAAAGAGAGAAACTCAATCCTCTAAGGAATTTTTCCATATAGAACGTGATTTGCCTAATAGACATGATTCGGCTGATGATTTAAATGGAGAAGGAGACAAATCTCCACTTGGGACAGTTGGAAATAATTCTTCCTTCAGATAACGTCCAAGAGAACTCGGCAAATTTTAAAAATCTTGTGGATAACCACTGGGTGAAAACGGTTATTGGTCTGACCCATCCGAACATGAAACTGTTATGCCCGAGGACGATTCTGAGTCTAGGGAGGAATCCTCCAAGGATGCTGCAGAGACTGGTACCCATGAGGCCGAAGTCACTAAAGAGAGAGCCCCGTTACAGCTCATGCTCCGGCCTCGGAAAAATCGAATGGCTTATAATGTTTCCCGTAAAGGTCGCAGCGTTGCTAGAGCAGGCAGAGGAGGGCGTGGTCAGGAGTGGGGTGGTTCTGAACATATCATCTCAGAGGTATCTAAAACACAGGTAGTGGGGGGAAGGGTGGTTATCCAACACCCAGAGATTGTAGCAATTGATCATGCAATTTGCCGGGCCGAGGCAGATAAGAGCAGGAAGGAGAAATTTGTCAGAGTCGGGGCAGTCCTTGATGGCTGACCGTCAGGCTGCCTCAAAGAACTGATGTAATGAATATTTTCTTCTGAAATATTAGAGGAGTTAAGAAGGCGATTGGGAAAAAAGCCTTGAGTGACTTAATCAGACAGAAGAACCTAGATCTTCTGCATATTGCGGAGCCAATGGTGGATGTAAGTACCTTTCCTAGTTTATTTTTTAATAAATTGGGCTTCCATTGTGATTTTATCTACAATAACTGAGGTAATAGAATCTCAAACTTATGGATTTTATGCAAGAGAAATATGAACAGTCCTTTGACTATATCCAAGTCAGAGCAGCATGTTACAATAGCTATGTGTTGGGGTCTGGAGCAGATTTAGATTTCATTCATTCATGCAAGTTGCTTTAGAGTAGATAGAAGATCTCTTTGGTTGAATCTAGTGGCTGATTCTCCTCAGTCTCCAACCCCCTGGGCGAAAATGGGAGATTTTAATGCGACCCTTTACTCTTATGAGAAGCGTGGCTTGGGTAATTTCAGCATGGGTTCGGCTGCAGAGAATGGTGCCATGGTGGATGCTTGCTTTATGTCTCAGGTGCCTTCGTGGGGTAGGAAGTTCACGTGGTCCAATAATCGGTGTAGGGGGAATGTCTGCGCTGTTTTGGATAGAAGCTTCTGCAATGTAGATTGGATTTCCTGCTTTCAGGACGTTTCCCAGCTTGTCCTTCCTCGGATGGCATTTGACCATACCCCTCTACTGCTGATCTCTAATGCCAGCCAGCAGCTTCACAATTGCCCTTTCCAATTCCATCATTTTTGGATGGACCATGCAGACTTCGAGCAGGTTGTGGCGGATTCTTAGGCTGACTGGGTTTCAGGATCGCCCATTCTCTCTCTTATGGTCAAACTTAAATAGTTAAAAAGGGCTCTCAGATGCTGGGAACAGTCGGTATTCCCTAATTTTGAAAGAGCTTTGGATGAGGTGAAACAAAATCTAGCTCAGGTGCAGGAACAAATTAAACATAACGGGATGGATGATCGATTGTTTGCATTGGAGGCAGACCCTAAAACGATTCTGGTCAAGGCTCTGGATAACCATGAGAGACTCTAGGCAATGAAGGCGAGAATCAAGTGGATGAAATATGGCGACAGAAATTCTAATTTCTTCCATTTATCTGTAAATTTGAGAAGAAATAGAAATACTATTAGAGCTTTAAAAAAGCAAGACGGCTCCTATGTGGAAGGGCAATCTAAGATGGGTGAGTATATTGTGGATTTTTATGAAAATTTCCACAGGTCTGTTCAGATAGTAGAACATATGGAGCTTCTAGAGTGTATTCCAAAGATTCTTCAGCAAGATGATATTTTTTGTCTTGATTTGCTCCCTAGTGATGCTGAGATTAAGTCGGCGGTGTGGGAATTGGATCCAGATAGCTCGCCTGGTCCTGATGGCTTCTCAGGTGCTTTCTTCAGAACATGCTGGAATATTGTGGATGGAGAGGTTTGCAATGTTGTGAGATTTTTCTTCAGTAAAAATTGCATGCCTCGTGGTGTAAACAATAATTTTTTAGTCTTGATTCCCAAGACGGAGGGAGCGGAGACCCTCAAAAAATTTCTCCCTCTGTGCATGGGTAACTTTTTCTGCAAAATAATATATAAGGTGATGGCATTGTGGCTAGAACCTCTCCTTCCCAAACTTATTTCAGAAGAACAGGGCGCGTTTCAAAAGGGGAAGATGATCCATGACAATATCTTCGTTGCTTCGGAATTAGCAAATCTGATCTTCTCTTCAACAAGAGGGGAAGGTCTGGGTTTGAAAATTGATGTTAGAAAAGCATATGACACCATCTCTTGGAACTTTCTATTCCAGGTGATGCGTCATTTTGGCTTCTCTGAGATATGGATTAATCAGCTTCATCAAATGTTGTCATCTACAAAAATTTCTGTCCTTGTTAATGGAGGGCCGTAAGGATTTTTTGGTGTGGAGAGAGGTCTAAGATAGGGTGACCCTATCTCCCCCATGCTTTTTATCATTGCAGAAGAAGTTCTGTCAAGAGGCTTATCAACCTTGGTCCAGAGCAAGAAGATAATGCCAATTCAAGGTCCCAGAGGCGCTCCTACCCTTGGTCATATTTTATATGCCAATGACATCTTCATCTTCTCGAATGCATCCTTGAGTATGTTCGTAATTTGAAAGATTTCATTACGAAATACCAAGATTTCTCTGGACAATATATCAGTCTTGAGAAGAGTAAACTTTTTCATGGAAGAATTGGTCTTGATCATAGACATATTATTTCATCGGTCCTGGGAATTCCTATTTGTAGCTTCCCTACTCACTATCTTGGGGTGGATATTTTTAAGGGATGAGTGAAGAAGGAAGCTCTGCTGCCTGTAATGGACAGGGTTAAAACCCGTTTAGCTGGATGGAAAGGAAAGCTTCTGTCAATGGTGGGAAGGTTGGAATTGGTTAGATCTGTCGTATCTACCATTCCAAATCATAGTTTTGCAGTGTGTTAGTGGCCTTCCTCTCTCCTTGAGACAATGGAGAGATGGATGATAAATTTTATTTGGTCTGGGGAGGTAGACTCTTTAAAGGCGATCACGGTCAGATGGGATTCTCTCTGCACGCAAAGGAGGAAGGGGGCTTGGGGATTAGAAGGCTCCGCGACTCCAATATGGCCATGCTCAGTAAGATGGTGTGGCGTCTCAAGCATGGGAAGCATGGTGCCAGCTCATTTCTCAGGGCAAGATTCATCAAGAAAAATAGCTCTTTTAATAGGGGCTGCAGGCCATCCTCTATCGCCTTGGGTATTAGAAATATGTGGAGGTTTTTGGATTTGAATGAAAGATGGATCATCGGTAATGGAAGCCTAGCGAGATCCTGGAAAGATAAGTGGTGGGGACCCAATTCTATCCTAGATGAGATTCAGGATGTGGATATCCCTTACCTTGATTCTGATGCTAAAGTAGGTGATTTTATAAGAAATGGTGAATGGACCCTTCCAGATGTTAATTCAGAGCTCCTCCAATTTATATTTTTAAAGCAATTAAAGATGTTAAAATTCCCATTGATCAGGTGGAGGATCTATGTGTATGGCAATTGACTCCGTTGGGATCTTTCTCTATAGCTTCTGCTTGGGAGGCTGCTAGAAGAAAAGCTCCAAAGGTGTGTTGGAATTCTTTGATTTGGTGCAAAGGTCTTCCTCCCAGATACTCCACTCTAGGATGGCACATTGCCCATGAGAGGCTTCCCACAGATGAAATGGCTAGAAAGAAAGTAGCTCAAATAGCGTCTAGATGCTCTCTCTGCAACCAGGCGGAGGAAAGCATTAATCATATTTTCCTAAATTGTCAGTATTCTACGGACATTTGGGAAAAGTTTACAAGATGCTTTGGAGTCCGATGGATAAATCATAGCTCAGTGACAAGTCTGATGATGTGGTGGAAGAGGAAGGCAAGAACCATTAATTTGAAATCTCCATGGTTAATGGGATTCACCATCATTGTAGCCCATATCTGGTGGGAACGTAACCAAAGACGTTATGAGGACCTAGTGAGAAATGCGAGATATTCATATGAATATATTCGGTAGGAAATTTTTCTGTGTGTAGGGCGCTCTAAAGGTGATATAAAAACAGTTTCTGATTTATCTTGCTGCAGGAATTTGGGATTAATTGTAGAAAACCAAAATGTTGCGCCTCCTCTTGAAGTTCACTGGTGCAAGCCTCCGGTAAATTGGATTAAAATAAATGTTGATGGCAGCTCTCTAGGTAATCCAGGCAGAGCAGGGGCAGGGGCCATTGCTAGAGATAGCGTGGGGCAGGTTTGTGATTCCTTCAGTACTTTTCTGGGTATAAAGAAGATTTATGAAGCCAAATTTGAAGCGGTCTTGGAAGGTATTATGCTCGCTCAAAATATGAATGCAAGATGTCTTTTGATCGAGTCAGATTCGACAACTATTGTCACGGTGATCCAAAAAAATCAAATATCTTGGTTTGCCTTCAAAAGTGGATTTGTGCCCTTCCTTTCCTAGAGTCTATTGCATGGAAGATCTCCCATTGTTTCAGAGAGGCAAACACAGGTGTGGATTACTTGGCAAAGAAGGCATCTAAGTTGGGAGTTTCTACTTGCTCGGTACCTTCACCAAGTCATATTGTTGTTCATTTAGAGGATGATGCATTGGGCAGGAACAAATATCGCTTCCTCTAGAATGATGCTTGTTTCCTCTGCTGATGGCCATGCCGAAGGTGGAGGTTTCAAGTGGCCGTAGGGGTCTCGAGCTTGTCCCTTAGTCTTGGTTTCTTTGTATTTGTTGCTTGATTTTCTTTAATAAAATTCTAATCTTTAGAAAAAAAAAAAGAATGAACTTTGGTGAACTTTGCCATTTGTCATGCTATTCTTCTTTTCATATTATGTCCATTCTTTTTCTCTTTTATGATACCAAGAACGACCAATTGAATTGTGGAAATCATGTTGAAGAACTGTGGCAAAATGGTTTAGATCCCAAGCCCCACCTCAGTGGTAATAGTACAACTTAGATCATCTAATACAAAGAAAATATAGTTTGGTCTCTTCTCTTTTTTAAGTGGAACAAGTGGATTGCTCTGCAAGTTCAGAAGTGAACTGAAACATTGTTTGTTAATTTTCATAGTAGTTCATAGAGACTTGTTAATCATTTGATGGTTACCTTAGTGATGATTGACTAAAACAAACTTGGTTTTCCAAGTTCAGGATCCTGTCAGAAGTTTTACTGGTCAAAAGAAATACAAGAGACCCTAGTGGGTAACTGGTGCACTAGAGACGCCTTTAGTGGTAAGAGCTGAATGGTGCTTGTGTTTATTTATGTTTTTGAACAAGAAGTAGGTTTAGTATTATAGTGGTGTCCTTATGGCTAATGCTTTAGATTTGTCTCATGACTAGAGACTGCAGAGCATCATGAAGCTCAATGATGAAACTATATTTATCACTTGTGAGCAAAAAGGCCTGCTATGTGATTTTAATACCTGGCCGGACCCATGCTTTCACCAAGAAAACATGACATTTTAATTTTTGGATAACTAATAATTTCTTGACAAAAAAGCATCACCTAATCCATAGATATCCCTGCCAATTTTAAACCTGGTTGTTTATGGTGAGAAACAAAATACATGGTTTGGTTATAACCTAGTAAATTTGATATTAGTGGTCCAACATAGATTTTCCTTTCTAAAAACTAGTATTGATCTCCTTAGTAGCAAAGAGAAAAGGAAAAAAGAAAGAGCAAAAGATATGAGTTTGGAAATTGGCTTAGGCTCCAAACACTAATTCTTTTGGGCTTCTTTTCTTTGATTCATCCCAAATTCTGTTTTGGAATAGTTGGTTTTGATTGCCAACAGGGTTAAACAGCTCAATTTTAAGAATTTGGTGGTATTATTGTCAAACCCCACCTCCACTTACCTGAAGGCTGGTGAGATGGACATGCACACTTGTCCACAATCCATCTAGGATCCACGATGTAGTACTTTAAGTTCATAAAGCTATGACATGATTCTACAACCATATAGATAATAATAAATCAAAATATACACAACTGGTGATTTCTATTGATATTTACCATATTTATCAAAATGAATGTTTTCACAATGGAATCATAATTACAGTTATGCCCCTAGGGCTACATCTGATAAGTACAAAAAGAATCAAGAATGGAAGATGATACTCTATCCTCAATGTGCTCTAAAGGGGCAGTCATCACATATGCATCCATCCTCATACGTAGCTATCTCATTGTCCTAAAGGTCACCTCCAGAAAAAGTCGGCTCCTCAGCCACAAACTCTGGATGGTTGCCTGAATCAGCATCTAAAAAGGAGGCAACAACAGGGGTGAGCTTTCACGAAGCCTAGTGAGGGGTACACACAGACAGTCACAACAATTCATGAAATGCCATAAGTATAAATGCGTAACCAAACCAATATGAATGCAATGACATGATCTGGATTATTAGCAAACAAACCTAGTCAACAGATTCTAAGTCCATAGAGGGTATCAGTGCTACTGCAACATAAGTGGTACCCCCAGTCACGAAGTTATATTATCAGTCCCAAGGATACAAGCTAGTTGCGAGTCAAGAGCATACCGGTTTCTACATGGTTACTTTGGTACCCAGTAAGCCCCTATTAATAATCCCCCATAATACCACTACACTGAATCCAACATCGCATGTAGGGCATACCCACCATTGAATCCAACATTGCATGAGGGTTTGTCATGACATTGGCATCCCCACCACCTCAGTCACCGAAAATCGTCCCCAACCTCAGACCATCGGACGGTAGGATTAGCCAATATGTAAACCCCTATTGGCAAGGGTTGTATAATGGTATGAGTTACATCACAAACAAACTCACACACCCTATGGGGGTACAGTGCCGAAACCCAACCTTCGACTACCCTGTACCCCACACTCACACACCATGGGTATGTAATGTCGGAATCAACCTTTGGACACCCTGCACCCCAATCTCCGCAACACACTCCCACACACTCTTAGCCTAGGCATGCAGTGCCAGAACTCAACCCTTGGCTACCCTACAACATATATGTTCACTTCAATGTTTATAATAATATACAATTGACATGCTCATCCACATATGCATCATAACATAAACATTCCATAAAATCACACCAAATACCATCACCTCAAATCTCAAGTGTCAGTGGATAGCCGATAACCTTGTGCCACATTGTCCCGTCACTTCTTGGTTTTACTCCTAGGATAAATAGGTTTTTGAGTAATCGGTCATCCATAGGGAATTGGGACCCTAGGATACATGTTCTAGCTTCATTTCCTATTCTCCTTTTCTTTGAATTGTTCTCAAGTAGGGGTTTTGTGATTATAGGGCTGATTTATATGTGGAGGATGTTCACCCTCCTCAATTAGCTTAGATTTAGTGTATTAGTGGGTTAGTTAAGATAGGGTTAGACAATGTACCCAAATTCCCAAAGTTCAAGTCTAGGTTAGGCTAAATTAGGGAATTTTAGTTTAGGGTATATGTAGTGACCACCAATGGCTTATGTGACCACTCCAAGTCACCATTCATGTGTTTAATTTCATTTTCCCCAACCCAATTTTGGATTTGAATGGTGAGGTGTAGAGGATTTGGGCAAAGTCCATTAATTCTAGGGTTTGGTTACCCAAATTGAGGATTTAGGTGGGAATTTCATAAAGGAAAGTTGATAGACTCAAATTGAGCCACCAACCTTGCTAGGGTAAGTCTCTCATACCAAATCCTCCTCCCAATTGGTAGTCTTGATAAGTGGAAGGTGGGTTTTAGGAAATTTGGGCAATTTCTCTATTTCTAGGTTTTGTGTTGCCCAAATTGGAGTATGAGATGGGGTTTTCTATGGAGGAGGTCCATACACCCAATGTGGGTGGCCAATATTGCTAATTATATACCCCACACCAAATCCCCCAATCAATTTGTACATCGGGTAAGTGGGTAGGTGGATTTTGGTTGGGATTCTCCACTTCACTTAATGGAGAAAAGGAAAATAGGAGATAGAGATAGAGATAGATAGATAGATAGATAGAAAGATATATATATATATATATATATAAAGAGAGAGAGAGAGAGAGAGAGGCGTGTGTGTGTGGAGAGGCGTAGAGAAGATAGGGCTTACCTTAGACCCTTGCTCCCCTTGCTTCCTCCTCCCTTGCTCTCCTTCGCTTCATCTTGCTCTAATTTGGTGGGTAGAAGAAATAAATGGGCAAGGCTTCTATTTATAGTCACTTAAGTTGTCTAAGGGCTATTTGGGGGACTAATGGGTTTTTTTTTCTTCTTATTTTTGGGTTAATCCATCATTTGGCATTAACGGGCCCACCTCGGGGTGTCCCAATATATTAGTCCATCACCTAGTAGGTGGTACCAACCAATGGAGTTGGTTTGAGGTGCACCGGTATGAGTAAGGGTGTCAATTGGTTCGGTTCCAATTATTCAATTCGGTTTTGGTTCGGTTCGAAATGATTGTAAGATGGATCATAACCGAACCGAGAACCAACTCGGTTCCATATTTAGAAACTCAAGCCGATTCAATTCGTCTTGGTTCGGTTTCAGTTCCAATGTGGTTCTGATATGCAATTTTAATTTGGTTTTAATTGGGTTATGAAAACGGTTCCACTTTTGAACCATGACTGTGATGGACCAAAGGCCATAGTGGACTGAAATTATAGGCCTTATGGCCATCATTAACTCCAAAATTGTGTTAGCATGTAAATATGTGGTGATAAATTGAAAAAAACACTAACCACCTAAAAAAAAAAAAAAAAAGCTTGCAAAAAGCACTCTTGAATTTTCAAATTGAATATTGAAAAAATTCCACTTGAGTCTTAACGATACTACTATATTAGGATTTTTTTTTTTTGTTTTAAGACAATTCGATTCAATTTTGGTCCAAACCGACGGTTCTTATACATAAAACCAAAACCGAACTGAACTGAGGAGCATGCTCACATATTCAAACCAAATTTGAACCGAATTAATTTGGTTCGGTTTGGCTCGGTTAATTCGGCTCAATATCGGTTTCGGTATTCGGTTTCGGTTCCCAATTGACACCCTTACATATTAGGGCCCAGGCCCCATGGCCAAATGACCTGATTTTGGCTAATACTCTCACCAGAGGGTGTTCATATGTGAAGGCTGAATTGGTCCCCTTTGTGTGGAAATGGATCCTTAAGATGAGTGGGGCCTTCCCAAGGTGTTTCTAGTGTGTGGGCCCCACCTCGTATACATTTTACTATTAAAGCTCGGGGATTTTCCTATGAGGTGTGAGGACATGGACTAACCTTCTCTTCTGTATCTAGAACCCCTTCCAGTTATTGAAGAATGAGTAGTAGGTGCAAGTGGGGTCGTCCTTCTCTTCCTGACAAAAGACAGATGCTACCTAGTATTCATTGGTATTGGTGTCATTTGATGCCTTATCTATACATTTAAAATAGGAAATTTTAGGGCTTGGGTATAATAATTATGCTTTCTTCTCCTCATTTAATGTTACAAATACTGTCTTTTTTTTTTGGTAGAAACAAATGCTAATTCTTTCCGTGAACCAATAAATCAGGATGGTGAAAATTAGTGATAGGGAGATACTGGAAAGTAAAGTTGTAGGTACCTAGGTTCAATCATAAGTAAAGGATAAATAGAGGATGACGTTACACAAAGACTTAGAATAGGGAGGATGAAGTGGAGGGATGCATTCAGACTTCAGAGTATTGCATGAACGATGTACATGTATTCCTTTAAAAATCAAAAGGAAATTTATAGGAGAGTTATACAATAAAAAATTATGTATGGAGTTGAATGTCAGGCACTAAAGAAACAACATATAAAAAAATTTAGTGTAGCTAAAATGAGGATGTAAAACTAGAAAAGATAAAATATGGAATAAGCAAATTAGTGCTAATTTAGGAGTAGTTCTGGTACATGATAAGTTGTAATAAAGTCGTTTGAGGTGGCATAGACATGTGTAATGGAGCAATTTGATTGCTCCAATATGGAGTGATGATTTAATTTAGATTGAATAAGATAAAAGAGCCATGGGGAAGCCTAAATTAATGACACTAGGATTAGTGGCAAAGAAAGGCATGTTTAGCTGAGGACTAGTAATAGGTATAGCTTTGGATAGAGTTGATTAGAGAAAAAGTACTCAGGTAGTCAATGCCACATATTTTTTCATATTAATTCTTCTTTTGTTCTGGGTACTTTTCCTGTCCAACAGTTGGAACTTGCACATTCTCTTATATTTCTGCAATGTTGAAGATCAGTGTGCTAAAACCTGTGTTTTCTTTGCTGAAAGTATTTATAGCCAAGTCCTCCACAAGCAAAGATTCCCTGACAAAGATCAATGCTCATATTGTTCAGTCTCAGTCAAATGGCGTTGGACATGGCTCTTCAAACCACTCAAACCATTATTTGTTTATGGTAATAAGTACACTCAAAGAATATAGCTAGTTCAATAAGATCTTAGGCTGGATGCAGAAGGTAGAGTAAGCTTTAGATTTTGATGTGGAGTTGTGGTTCTTCTCCCTTGCTGATGGCCATGCCGAAGGTGGAGGAGTGATATGGGTCTTAGCCATCCTTTGTGTACTTGTCTCTAGTGTCTTCTAGACCCAGTTTGTACATCTTTATTTTCCCCCTTTTCTAAATTTTAATACAAACGACTTTTTAGCCAAAAAAAAAAAAAAAAGAAAGTAAAAAAGATGCTAGGGGTATTCATGTGCTTCTGTATGTGTTTGTATGCATAGAATTGCACGCATGCATGCATGCATGCTACTAGTTTACAGAGATTAGAAAACTTAGGAAATTCTAGCAATATGAAATTCAGATTTGGTTTCTTTGTTCTAGTGAGTCAACCTTTTTCATGATTCAAATTATCAAATTGCTTCAACTTTTTTTTAAGATTTCATGGTCACGCTTCCATCTTAAAACCAATTGGCGTGAAGTGGGGTGGTCTCTTGTGGCTCTTATTTATGATAGCTGAGTCACTCATTGCCAATGTGGGACTATCTCAATACTCCTCCTTATGTGCAAGCCTCTTATGGCTCTATCTTCAAGGGTCGAGCAAGGAGCCCATCATCGACGGAGGCCTAACGTACCTGTGCTGATATCATGTGGTTTGAAGCGGGATGGCCTCTTGTGGTTCTTATATATGATAGTTGAGTGTAGAAATATCTCAATAGAACATAAAGTAGTAAAAGAGTATAAACATAAAAGGAAACTAATTCTATCTAAAAATTCCTTTCATGTTTTCTTTTCCTGTGAGTTTTCACAGAGAATTTGGGCTGCCAGCCCTTTGGGTTTGCATCTGAGTATTACCCCGTTTACTTCGATTACTAGTTTAATAATGTACTTTTTTAGCTCTTGTAACCTTGGTTTTAATGAATTATCCTCCTTGTTTACTACACTTAGTATAACCTGTTATTTTCTGTGGTCTCATAGGAATTTGGTTGTTATGAGGTCCCAAACCCCCAATCCTTCTTTTGTCATATCATAGGTTTATAATTGGCTGGCTAAATCTCAAAAGTATTTTTGAATCCGGACCAAGGAAAGGGATAGTGAACCTATGTCTAATTTGGACAAGCCAATGCCTTTCTTTCCTGACCATGTCCTTATGGTCACAATTATGGCTAACACTTTCTCTTGGTATTTCTGGGTGGGCTATTGCTCTTCGCTCAAAAAACCGATGCTTATTTTCCCTTGCTGACTTTGCTATGACAGGAGAGGCTTCTGAGGTGGCGGCAATGGAACTGTTGATTGGATTAAGGGAGATCTTCAAGCAAGGAGGGGAGGTGAACAAGGTTCTAATTGACATAGCTAACCTGGATAGTTTGTGGATGTAAGAGAATTTTTTGAGGTGGCTATGGGCTATCTTTTCTTTTAGACTCAAACTGATCATCTTATGACCAATATTTTTTTTGTATAAAGTGGGAGCACAACTTTAGGAGTGATTAAACTTAAGGCGTATGTGGCCATGACGAACAAACATTGTTTTAATATCTATGCCTATCCAACACATCATTCTCCAAGTCATCCACTATGTGTCTCGGGAAAGACACCATGAATTCCAAAATTCCAGATTTGGAAGCCTTCTTAGCAAGGAAATCCGCAATCGGGTTAGCTTCACGAAAACAATGCGAGATCTTCTAGGGGATGGACTCCAAGAAAGGAAGAGCAAACAACCATCTTTGGATAATGAACCACGTAATATGGTTATTCTGAACTGCAGACACCATCGTGACTGAGTCCAATTCGATCCACAAGCCCCTTGCACTCAACTCCTTAGCCATTAAGACCCCTCCCATTACCGCCTCAAACTCAGCCTCATTCATTTTCTTGATGCCCAAAAAAATACTGAAAGAATCGCATACCTGCCCTTTGCTATCCCGAGCAATACCCCCTGCTTCTGCCCTTCCTGGGTTTCCAAGAGAGCTTCCATCAATACTGATCTTTATCTAGTTCATCTGAGGCTTGCACCAATGCACTTCCAAAGGAAGGGAGAAACCAGGATTCTCTATAGGCAATCCCAATCTCCTATAGCACACTACATCATTAAAGGACTTCACCTCCCCCTTTGAACTTCCTAAACAAAGGACGAGCTCTTGACGATTGAATTAAAAAATGTGCATAGCATTTCTAGAGGAGCCTTCATGACATCTTCTGTTTCTCTCCCACCAAATATTTGCTACAATTTAAACAAATTCCACAAGAGAGTGAAGTAAATGCTTTGATGCTTTATTTGGTGATTGGCTTCACTTGGGCAGCTCCACGGTGCGACCTCCGACAAAATTTCAGATGTTGTTATTGGCAAAATCTATTTTGATTCTTCATGAGCACTATGCTGTTCAATCTCTTCCTGGATTTTCTGGTCATATTGTGTTTAAAGAGGAGGAGCACTATCTGGGGGACCTACTCTGATCTTTATTGGCCCCTGAGCCTTCTCTGCTCAGTCCCCCACCACCTTTGGTTAGTCTGCCAGTAGTAATCTGTGGTTTTGTGCAAGAAGTCCAGCGTGATCTACAAATGGCAGAACCTGAGGGCCCCTGCCCTCTAGTCCATCTGTCTCACAGTGTTGAAGCCACATTGTATATACGAGGTGAGTTGCAAAGACTTGATGAGGAAATTTTGGCTCAGCCTCAACTGCTTCATGGTGTTAGTTCTGCCAAGTCTGCTCTAGTTTCCTCTGGTACTGGACTTTCACACTTTGTTACTGAGAGGGACTAGTCTAGCTTTTCCTCACTGAGCTTACTAGAGACTATTTTGGGGGCTTGTATGCCTCTGCCCAACCAACTGGTCACTCTGCCAAAGTCTCCAGATGGCTTGTCTCGAGTTTTATCTCCACCAATGGAAAAGAAGGGGGGTCTCAGATTATTTGGAACAAGGATGAGTTGACTCTAGCTCCAGTTTCAAAAATTGTTGTGATTACTTCAGGACCGCCTTTGTGTGATTTGCCACAACCTAGTTCATCAGTTATTATTGAAGAAATGCCATCAAAATTTCTGGTAGTCCTGAACCTAAGAAACGCAGGGCCTTGGAAATGCCCAGCCATATTCTCACTGGTTTGATACGACTGAGGATTTCCCCCTTTTTGAGCCAAGGACAGTCCCAGAATTACGTCTATTATTGGAGTGGCATCCGCCAAAACAGAGGTTGAAGAGTAGAGCACATCGCCATATTCTAAGTTTGAGGTTCTTGTCTTCTCCCCCTGCTGCATGGGATGCTCTGAGGGTTCGGGTGGCTACCCTAAAGCCACCCCAGGCGCCATGAGTCTTCTAGCTTGGAATTGTTAAGGGTGTGGTTGGCCTTTGACTATTCACTATTTGAGGACTTTTGCTCCCAAATTTGACCCTGTTTGGTGGTTCTTTTCGAAACTAAATAGAATAAGATCAATATGGGTAAGATAAAAAAACTAGCTGGGTTTCACAGATTGTTACTCTCTGGATCCACAAGGTAGATCAGGTGGTGTTTCCCTTTTTTGGAATGCTTCTATTACTATTTCCATTTTATCAGCTACTAATAGAATTGTGGATGTCCATCTAACATTGAATTTTCTCCCTTCTTCCGTTTGTATCTCTTTCATTTATGGGGAGCCTAATTCTGACCTCCGAACTAGATTCTGGGGGGAACTCTCCTTGCTTGGTCGTACTGTCTCTGGTCCCTGGTTGTGCCTTGGGGATTTTAATGAGGTGCTAAGTAGTGATGAAAAGTTTGGAGGAAGACCAAAAAGCTTGTCATCTTTTCTTCCCTTTTCTAATGCTATGTGAACTACTGGAACTGAATTTTTCAGGTCCTCGTTTTTCTTGGTCAAATAAATGTTGGGGACAAGATCTGATTAAGACTTGTATTGACAAAGTATTTGGCAAAGAAGAGTTATTTTGCTTGTTGGATTGTATTCAAGTTCACTGCCATGCAATAATGGCCTCAGACCATACTCCATTGGTTGTCCATTTGATCCCTAAAAGGAAGTGGGGGCCTGCTTTGTTTCAGTTTGAGTCGAAATGGATTGGGCATCTTTTCTTCCTTTTGTGTTTTTTCTTAACTCAAGAGGCATGGATATAAACTATAGGGGTGGAGTTATTCTAATTTTAAGAACAATAGTAAGGAAATTGCTAGGCTCTCTTTGGATCTTGAAAATATTCAAGCTGATTTAAATCGTCTTTCTATGCAGGATAAGGAACTAGAGATCCGCCGAAAATTGGAAAATGCTTTGCTCCAAGAAGAAAAATACTGGGCTCAAAGGTCTTGAGTTCATTGGATTACAGAGGGAGACAAGAACACAACTTTTTTTTCATGCTACCATAGCAAGGAGTTGACAGTTCAATCATATTTCTTAGCTCCGATCCTCTGAGGGTATATGGATTTAAGACAACAAAGATTTGGTAACTCATATTGTAGATTACTTCTCTTCTTTGTTTTCTTCAAGTCAACCTTTAGATATATCTAGCTTTCTTAATAATGTAGCCCCTAAGGTTTCAGACAGCCATAATATTTCCCTTTGCTCCTCTTTAAGTGCTAAGGAAATCCGGAAGGCTGTATTCCAGATTAAAGCTTTCAAAAGCCAAGGGATTGATGGTATGCCAGCAAAATTTTTTCATGTTCATTGGCATATTATTGGTCCAAAGGTAATTAAAGTTGTGCAATGGCTTTTCACCTTGGGGCTTATGCTTAAGAGCTTTAACCAGACTATGGTAGTGCTAATACCTAAGCAAAAACACCCTTGTGACTGAACTTAGTATAGGACAATCAGTCTTTGTTGTGTTTTCTATAAGATTATTGCGAAATGCTTAGTTAATAGACTTAAACCTATTCTGAGCTCTCTTATTAATCCTGTCCAAAGTGCTTTTATTCCCAATAGATCTATTTTAGACAACATTTATGTGGCTCATGAGATCCTTAATCAGTTGAAATCCTCCAAGTCTAAATCTGGTTTAATGGCTTTAAAACTGGACCCTAGTAAAGCTTATGACAAAGTTGATTGGCTCTTTCTTGAGGCTATGCTTTTTAGATTAGGCTTTCATGGCAAATGGGCTAATTGGGTCATGCAATGTGTGTCAACTATTTCCTACCATATCAAAGTCAATGGGTCCATCATTGGTACAGTCAACCCCTAGAGGGGTCTTAGACAAGGTTGTCTTATTAGACTTTTTCTATTCATTTTGTGTCAAGAAGCGTTTACCTCTTCTCTTACTCATGTTGAGAATACTACACTTCTCTCTGGAATTCGTACCAGTAGGTCTGGCCCCCATGTTTCCCATTTGCTTTTCGTAGATGATTGCATGATTTTTTCTAAGTCCTGCTTCCAAGATGCTCATTGCCTTAAGGATATTCTTAGGAGGTATAAAAGTGCTTCAGGCCAAGAGGTTAATGTGTCTAAGTCGAGTATTCTATTTAGCCCTTCCACTCCGGCCCAAACTAGAAGGGATATTGGTAAGATCTTGGGGTTTAAAGCGGTTACTAATCATGGGAAATATTTGGGACTTCCCTCGGAATTTGGTAGATCTAAGAGAGCTCAGTTTTCTAATATTGTTGAGTGTGTTCAAAGAAAACTATCTTGCTAGAAAGAGAACTTTTTATTAGTTGTAGGTAAAGAAATTTTGCTTAAATCTGTTGTTACTGCAATTCCCTCTTTTTCCATGTCTATGTTTGCCTTACCTGTAAGTATATGTGATGAGCTTAAGGCTTATGAGGTGGTTTTTGTGGAAGGGCAATACAGGTAAGGGGGTTTTTGGGGTCAAGTGGTCTAAACTTTGCCAAAGTAAAAAATTTGGAGGGCTGGGATTTGGGGACCTTGCCTGCACTCTTTAGAAAACTCAAAAGTTTGATCTTTGGCAAGTAATGAAGTGAGAGGTCGGGCTAACTAACTAAAGTTCTTAATAAACCTTCTGTTGAAGCCCGCATGCCCTAGAAAAGATCAGACGTCCTTAACAGATTGTGAATGGTCAAAATTTAAATGATGCGGGGAAGGTGACCGAAAGTGGTCACTAATACCTTTTGCTAGAATATGACAACCAAGCCTAGCATGTGTTTGATTCCTATATTATTGGAAAGTGCTCGGAAGTACGGTCCCATCGATATCTTGTAAGAAAAAAATGGATACCCAGGTATGCCGTAATGCCTACTGACCGAAAGTGGTCACTAATACCTTTTGCTAGAATATGACAACCAAGCCTAGCATGTGTTTGATTCCTATATTATTGGAAAGTGCTCGGAAGTACGGTCCCATCGATATCTTGTAAGAAAAAAATGGATACCCAGGTATGCCGTAATGCCTACTGAAACTTTGAACCAGTTAAACTAGACCAAACTCTAAACCCTAAAACAAACCAACCCAAATCAAACCAACCCTAAACCAAACCCCAATATAAAACCAAATCCTAAACCCAAGCCAAAACCCTAGCCTAAGCCCTAGCCAAAACCCTAATCCAAAACCAAACCCTAAACCCAAACCAAAGCCCTAACCCTAAACCCAAACCAAAACCCTAATCTAACCCTAAACCTGAACCTGACCAAAACCCTAACCAAACCCTAATCTAAAACCCAAAACCTTAAACCCAAAACTCTAAACCCTAACCTAAACCCTAGCCAAAACCCTAGTCCAAACCAAACCCCAAACCCTAATCTAAACTAAACCCTAAATCCAAACCCAAAACTAAACCAAACCTTAAACTTAAACCAAACACTAAACTTAAACCAAACCTTAATTTTAAACCAAACCCCAAACTTAAACCAGACTAGACCAACCCCTATCCAGAACTTACTGACATACCCATAGCTATTACCGCGATGAGACTTCCACCAGGGGATACTGCCGCCCAGTCTAGGGGGTAGCTGCCTAGTCTACGAGAGTGGCTGGAGATGAAGCAGGGTGCCACAGATTACTTCCAAGAAGGACAGGGTGACACGTATCTCTTTCGGTACAACAAGGTGACATAAAGGGGATCCATGTAAGACCTTAAGCGGATTGTGTAAGGTACACATCCGTGTAAGGCCTTACACAGATTATGTAAGGCCTTACAAATCCATGTAAGCCCTTACACGGATTTTAGCCCCCTTACACGGCCTTAGGAATTTTTACACCCCTACCCGTCCTCTCCTATAAATAGTGACCCCTGGGTTACTGTAAAGACCTCGCAGAAAAAAGAGAGAAAAATCCCTGAGAAAAATCCCTAGAGAAAACATTGTTCCAGAGAGAGAGAGAGAGAGAGAGAGAGAGAGAGAGAGAGAGAGAGAGAGAGAGAGAGAGAAGAAAGAAAAAGAGTGTAAGAATCCTGAGCCTAGCTTACTAAGTTAGCTGAAGTTGACAAAGTCCTATCTCATTTCCGGAAGCCCAGGTTGTCCATGTCAGGTTAGTACTGAACTCCTGTTCAAGTTCTTTTTATTTAAATTCAACATTTTTATTAAGGCACGAAAGTCCTACCCAAATTTCCCACAGCTGATGGAATATGGCGAGGAAGCCCTGCCCAAATTTCCTGAACTGATTCCAACCCTAGGAATACGGCATGGAAGCCCTGGCCAAATCTCCAGAGCTGATTCCAACCCCTAGAAATACGGTGCGAAAGCCCTACCCAAATTTCCACAGCTGATGGAATATGGCGAGGAAGCCCTGCCCAAATTTCCTGAACTGATTCCAACCCTAGGAATACGGCATGGAAGCCCTGGCCAAATCTCCAGAGCTGATTCCAACCCCTGGAATATGGTGCGGAGGCTCTAACCAAATTTTAAGAGTTCATTCCGACCCCAAGAATATGACGTGGAAGTTCTACCCAAATTTTCAGAACTGATTCCAAGCCTGAGAATATGGCACGGAAGCTCTTACCCAAATTTCTAGAGCTGATTCTGACTTTAGGAATATAGTACAGAAGCCCTGTTCAGATTCCCAAAAATCAGAACGCATAGTCACCCCCTAGCAAAGAAGCCCAACCAACTTTCTTACGCAGGTGCTGGAAGTTTTTAATTTCTCCAATAAAGAGAGAAGAAAATTAATTTGTTACCACTGAGATGAGAAAAATTATCGGAAAGTTCACCATTTTTGTCGGTCAGCCATTATCATTCAAATATTATACTGTAATCTCATGTGCCTCATTTCTGTATATATTGTTTTATGTGTTTATTGTATAAAATAACGATTTACTATTGTAGTTTCATGTATTAATTTTAGCATCTATCCATTAAATGTAATTTGTTTCATCATTTTATATGTTATCGCATGTGTTCCTCACATGAAATAACAATCATGATTTTCCTGTCATGGAGTGTTTCATGTGTATGTCTATAGGATAATTGTATTTTGCAGTATTTTATTTAGATTTTTATTATTTCATGTGGTTCACGTATATGTAAATAGGATAATTGCATTTTCTATTATTTTATGTAGATTTTTATTATTTAAAGTGGTTTTAATATTGATTATATTTCATATGATATTTCAATAATTTCCTATAATTCATTAATGCAAGTTTATGTATATGTGTTGCTGTTATTTCATGTAATAAGATTTCCATGCAGGCTTAGGCTGTTAAAATTCTCGGGGGAGAATATTCGAAATCCAAGCTTCTGGTAGAAAGACTAGAAATTCTAGGCGAGGTTGGTGCCTAACACCTTCCCACACTCGTAACCTGACACAGACCCCAATCTCTGGAATGAACCAAAATATAAAGTAAAATTCGGGGGTTCCTTCCTTTCATAGGAATCCAACCCCCTATTTATGCTAGATCTCTCGATCAAAATTGGGCTCCACTATATGGTTCTAGGCCTTGAATCCTAGATGGTTGCTCCAAACATCATGCTTTCCCCATCCCCCCATAGTCGCCAGACCATATTTGGAGACTTAGTTCTCCATAGCTAGTAAGACCGGGTGAGGAGAAGGAGGAGATAAGTGGAAAGGTTAGAAAAAGGGTATTTAACTTCACTTACAATGGCGAGTCCAATGGGGACTGTCAAACTTTCTTTACCAAAAGCTTACAATGAACATTAGAATTTTCTCCCCCTCATCATCATTGTGTGCAAACATGTTTGTATATTGCTTGCTAATTGCATCATGCATTGTGTTCGAAGTGAAATCAGTTGACGAGGGTACTCCCTATCGTGCCCACACCCTCGGGGAGGTCAGTGCATGATATACTAAGTACTTTGAGATAAAATGATGCCCACTTCCTACATAAGAGTGCTCGAAGTGAAATTGGTTGACAAGGATGGTCGTCGATAGTTTGAAACCCTCAGGGTGATAGAACATGTTGGGTTATTCAGAGATTAACTAATAGTCACTTTCTGTATTACACTTGTGCACACACTCACTCACGGATACACCTACCCTTGTGGTTAGCCGAATCAACCCATGTAATCTCATGGACAATCACCGGCGAAGTCACACCTTTTGATACAGTACCATCTGGTATATCAAAGGTGTGATACCCTACTTTTTAAACCCGGTCTAATTACATGGTTGACCCGGTTTAACCATGCAGGACCCGAACTGGAGAGGATTAAGGCGGGTTCCTTATGGACAATGATGGCAAGGGTAACTTTGAACACCGGTTGGCCGGACAAGTCCGAGTCAGTGCCAGAGGAGACGGGTGTACCCAAGCCGTGTACATGCACATATCGTAAGTTCATGTACGGATAAAGCAGGTATGTAGCCGTATCCTAAAGCGCATATATATAATTTACCTTATGCTGAGAGTGAGATTCGTGCCGAGAGTCAAATCCCATCAAAATCCCACTTGTTGGCCAATTTTCGGCCCTCAGGTGGGCGGTCACAGGTGGGCGTATCTGTCCACCTGAGTGACCCACCCATGTATTACTAATGGTTTTTAGGAAGTATAAATAGCTATTATTATGTTTTTCATATCTCATTTATTACACTGAATAGTTGGTGAGAAAAGTTAAGAGGAGAGAGAAAAGAAGGGAGAAAAGAGAACGAAGAAGAAGAAAGGGGAAGGAAGAGGAAGAAGAAATGGATTTAAGGGGGGCTAAGGTTTGATCTTCCCATTCCGACGTCGGAAGAGTGATCTTCAACACGAGATCTACGTTTAGAGGTGAGCAAAGGCTATGTTCTTAAACTTTCACCAAACCCAAGTAAAACCCTTGATTTGGGTAGAGTTTCCTAAGGTCTTGTAAATCCCCCTTGAGATGATGAATCTAAGGTTTAATAGATGCTCTATGTGTTGATTTTGAAGGATTTGAAGAAGTATTTACACGGTTGGAGAAGCATTGGTGATTTGAAGTGATTTTGGGGTTTTTGAAAGAGTTCTTGAGCAAAGAAGGGAAGATGGCTTCCATTCCTTAAATCTAACCTAGATCTAGGATAGAATCATCTTATGAGACTTTGAATGTGTGGAAAATGGGTTTGGAAAAGCCCCATTTGATTTTTCCAAAGGTTGGGGAAGGTTTCGGGGAAAATGGCATTTTTCCGCCAAGACCGGTGGGCCAAATGGCCCGCCTGAGGGCACCCACCTGAGAGGATAGGGCCTCGGGGCCAACCGGCGGGCCCTACCGACGGGCCGACCGACAGGGCAACCTGCCCGCCGGTCCTAGCAGGCCCTCGGCCTCTACTGGCGGGCCCCTACCGGCTGGCCAACCAGAGGGCCGACCTGCCCGCCGGTCATGACTGGTGGGTCAAGATAGGTGGGCTGTCTGACCCACCCGAGAGGCTCCCAACATGGGTTTTTCGTCTGAATGGATCCAAAACGGACGTGCACCCTTATTTTATGATTCTAAACGTGATTTTGTCATCAAAACTTGTTAGTTTTGACCCCACAGTGGTGAAATGCTAACTCCATTCACTTATGATAGGTTCACCAAAACTGACGCTTCTCGCACCGGATCTCACCCGTACCGGGCGTGAGTCTTTGTACACTACAAGTAAGTGGGGAGAGGATGTTTGAACTTGTTTCAAGGCTTGTTTGGTGTTCATTTAATTGTATCTAGACTAGCCATGTCATCATGCAAATGCTATGTAGCTTAACGGTCCTCATATTTTTATGCCATATGTGTTGTGTTTATTTTCTCAATGTCAAATGATGATGTGCTTATGTGATGAATGTTGAAATCATTATGCATGATGCATTAAGAGACTAGATGCCATAGTCGGCTTGGAAACCAGTGTATTGGTGACCCGTGGAATGGGACGCGGTGGCACTATGCAATCGTACTATGTCATGTAGGAGCATGCGGTTTAGGATTATCACCTTCCTGTGCTATGACCCTTCCCAATAGGGGTTGAGGTGTTGGGTTACCATGTGGGGGGAAGCAGTGGTCGCGGTTTTTGGGTCACTGTGGCGGTTAGACATACACCTGAATGGTCATTAGGACAGTCGGTAACCTTGGTGGTATATTCAAGAGGGCCAATCGTACTGCTTTTAAATTGCTGGAGTCAGCACCTTTAATTTCTGTCATTTACTTTTATGTTGAGAGCCAGTGGTCGATATGCTTTACTTTTCCGAGTACTCACGGTGGGCCTTCTCCGACAGCCCTATGGGCGTATCGCGGGATGGAGTTCGCGGCTCGTACCTGGAGTATACGCGCACTGTGGTTGTAGTAGCACTACACCCAAGGCTTAGTAATGTTGTTTAGGTGGATGTGATGAAAAATGGATTGTATAGCATATAGTGCATATGATTGTGATTGTTGTGTGGACTGTTGTGTGGTCCTCCTTTTCACTTATTGAGCTAGTGAGCTCATCCCACGTGTGCACCTCTTTTAGATGATTTTGCAGGTCACCAGCCTAAGGATCAAGGGTCGGGCCCCACAGTGGAATTCCCCGAGGAGGATTGGTGGGACTATGGGCACGGCACGGATTGCACGTGCGAGGGTTGTGCTGTGGGACCACAGTCATACAGGGTTACTTTTTGATTCTTTTGATGATCCCTTTTGTGTACTTGATACATAAATTGTTATTCTTTTTGTGTAAATATCATGCCTGCGGGCCCACATATATTTATCTATGTACTACAATTTGGGTATCAAGTATATTGGGGATATTTACAGGTAAATTAAGTCTTCCGCTGAACTGTTGAGCATTATCTTAGTTGTGTGTATGCTGTGATTGAGTAGTGTATCAGATGATCCTGGCAGGTTTGGGTTAACCGGAGTTAACCCGATCACCGGTCCGATTCTGTGTGAACGGGGTGTGACAAAAGGAACCACGTATCCATAATTCTCTTACAACGATAGGGAGGGTAGCCTTGTTTTTCCTACAACCTTACCCATTGCATCGCATCATATAGGAACTAGACCATTAAACAACTAGGGTATGCCACAAACTGACCCAGTAATTGTTTGCAGTTCAAGTTAGAACCCTTCTAGCTTATTTCATTTGGGGTGAGATTTTTCTTGTATATGTTAACCTTGATGTGTTCTTTGACAATTGGGAATTGGGAGATACAACTATATCAGTTTTGGTTCACGCAACTGCGCCTGTGGGGTGATTCCTGCTTCACCACATTATATTAGCATATATTCCAAACTGATAATGTTCCACACAACCAATCCAAGAGTCAGGAATAATTAGGTATTTCCATGTTATGGGGAGAAACAAAATACTTATGTGAAATTAGCTGCGAGGTTGTTCTTGCGTGGACTAACTTGTTTGTTTCCCCACACCATAATTGGGCCCTAAAAAACAATGTGTGAATATCAACTGAAGGTTGGGCCACAATTAGACACTTAGTATTGAGGGGGAGTAATTTTGTGTGGGCATCATAAGAAAAAAAAATCTATAATTTAAATTTCTTATTTTAGGTCAGGCACGATTTCACGTCAAAAAAATTCCCCGATGTCTATGTGGACCCGTCATGATAATCATTTGGTCCGATTCAGCTCTGAGAAGTCCTTACCAATGGTGGAACTTATTGTTCAACTCACTCCACCAAGTTCACCTAGCTCAGCATCGTCTGAACAGTCGGCGAATATGGATTCGGCTAGTGGAAGTCAACCAGATGTCCAAGAGAAATGATCCTGGATAAGTTGGCAAATCCTTATTATAATGTGCTATACAATCAGCACATTGAGACATTCTCAACGTTGCTAGTAATTGGAAGAAGAGTTGAAAACCGAATCTTTAGAGAAGTGCAACACCGAAACAGTCCACAGGGTTCCTCGGAGCAGAGTAAGAATATGAGGTATAGAGGACGTAATATAGAGGTGAACAATATAACTGCTGCAAGCATCGACCATTAGCCTACAGTGCATGCAGTAACTCTTAGGCCTGTTCCAATTGTCATTAAGCCAAGTCTTCCAGCTTAAAAAGATTCAGTACAGAGGAGGCAATTCTCAGATTTGTGGATGCCCTTATTTGCGTTATGAGAAATTGAAGAAAGAAGGTCTCTTGAGTACGACGCCTACCTATCCAATCAGCGATCCTCCGCCTCCTTAGTATAACGACAATAAATACTGTTCTTTCCATAATCAAAAGGGTCATCTGACCAACCAGTGTATCACTTTGAAGCATGTAGTACCAAGATTTGATTGAATTAGGGCAGATTGAACTGGAATTGAAGAGCTAGCCAAATGTGACTACCAATCCACTTCCAAATCATGGAACAGTTGGAATGACACAAAGTGATTTTGATGAGAATGATCCTACTCAAAGGATTCAACCCTCAACAAAGAGAGGGCATCTTACTGCCCGAACTTACCGAGCCTTGCTCAAAGCCAAGCATTTTGAAGCAAAAGAAGAAGAGAATGGGAAGAGAACTGAAGAAATTCATTCCTCGGAAGATGAAAGTCTCCCACCCTACAATCTTACACTTCCTCAGATAGGGTCACCTTCATCTCACCCAGCACATCACCCAGCATCATATAGTCTATCATCTTCCTATTAGCCACATCCTCCATCACCGTTATATCACCCAGCATCCTATCCTCCATCACCATCATATCACCAAACATCATACCTTCCATCATCTTCCTATCATCCACATCCTCCATCACCTTCACATCACCCAGCATCATATAGTCTATCATCTTCCTATTAGCCACATCCTCCATCACCGTTATATCACCCAGCATCCTATCCTCCATCACCATCATATCACCTAGCATTTCATCCTCAATCACCTTCATATCACCTGCATCACCTTCCTATCACCTGGCATCCACCCCACATCATACCCTCCCTCTCCATCTTACCATCCAACACCAGACTATTGTGTCCCAACTCGGGAAGGATTACCATCACCAATTATTGCCCCATTTTCCCTGTCTTCGCCGCCATTTCACCCAGAACCTTGCTACTTGCCAATTCCATATAACCCTTATCCTTATCCACCACCGCCATAATACTTTCCCATAAATGGATGGTTAGAAGAAGGGATACACCATTAGTGTTCAGAGGCAGATTGGCCGAATGGAACTTCTTGGACTGATATGTTAATGGATCTAGAGACTCCCACTCACTCCTCTACCGGATCAGTGAATCTCATAGATAGGGAAGAATAGCCCTAGATTGACCCTACAACTCTCATTGTACCAACAATAGAAGAGGTCACACTAGACATGATCTAGGCAATGGCGGCATTGACTATTGGAGAAATGATCTCAGATGAAACACACCTAATTCATAAAGGTGGAGAGAGTGACAGTGATACTGAAACAGTGAATGCTATTGGAGTAAATGTGCCCGATGTGGATCCAATAGATTTCATTCTTCTAATTTTCCCTTCTAATGATGATTCAAAGGAAAAAGAAGATGGCGATGAGGATCACTTAATCCATATAGGGGGAGAGAGTGACAGTGATACTGAAGAAATTTGTGAGATAGTGAATGCTATTAGGGGAAATGGGCCCGATGTGGATCCAACAGATATCATTCGCCCAATCTTTCCTTCTAACGATGATTCAAAGAAGAAAGAAGACGGGGATGAGGATATTGAAGGTGATCAATAATCAAGAAATAAAGATCTAGAAGGAGATCTTGTTGAAGAAGACGAAGATGAAGATATAGAAGTAGGTCAACAATCAGAAAATAAAGATCTAGAGGAAGATTTTGTAGATAATCAAGAATCAGTAAGTGAATATTTTGTTGAAAGAAGTGAGGAAAGTGAAGAAGAGAATCCCTCCTATGACAATGTTCTCTACTTACTGAACCAAATCTGTGAAGATATGTTATTAACTGAGAAAATATTGAGGAAAGTGGCAATCTGGTAAGAAACTGTGAAAGAAGTTTGTGAAAATATTAAGGTTAATTTTGAGGATGAACCATTTGTCAAAGGGCTTATTTTGCATTTGAATAACGTTATTCAAATAGTTAAAGCTCATGCTATCGACATTTCGGGGGATCCCCCAAGCCCATTCACACTATCTACGCATGAAGAAGGGATTGAAGAACCTATGGAAGTCATGATTGGTGATATAAACAATGAGGATGAGAGTAAATACACTTATAATATTCTCATCAAAAAGAGGTCTGAAGGATTCAAGAAAGTGATGGCCACTAGAAGTGGGAAAGACTACAAAGTCAAGGGGTTGATAGTGGAACAACCAACTGTCACAGAGACAGGGGAGTGTAGTAGGTATCCACAACCTGAGAATCAAGTATTGAGCCAGTTGAAAAAGGTGTAGGCCAACATCTCCATCTGGGGGTTGTTAATGGCATCTCCTGCACATAGGGAAGCTGTATTGAAGTCCCTCACAAGTGTGCAAGTGCCTATTGAGATGGATCCATCGTGATTATCTCAGATTGTGGGGGCCACCTATACAGTTCAAGCATTGATGTTCTTTGATATAGACTTACCTCCAGAAGGTACCAAGCATACCAGAGCTCTGTATATGACTGTGGAATGCAATACCTCAAGTTCTTATTAATAATGGATCAGATCTGAATATCCTACCCTTAAGGGCTGCCACATGTATAGGATTTAATCCAGATCAATTCAAACCCTCAGTTCAGATCATTAAGGCTTACGACAACACCAGAAGAAATGTTGTCAGAATTCTCACAACAATGGTGATAATAGGGCCAACTGAGTTCTGTGTTGAGTTCCAAGTGATAAATATCCCAGCCTCCTTCAATATGCTTCTAGGTTGTTCGTGGCTTTGTAAAGCAGGGGCAGTGTCATCTACTCTGCACCAGAAAGTGAAATTTATCTGTGATGAGAAGGTAATTACTATTTCTAGAGATCCTGAGTTAGTCTACACATTGGCTAACATTGAAGTTGGGAAAACTCATGAACAAGAGGTGCGTCTGAGTGGCTTCGAGCTAGAAAAATTTTATGCTTCTGTCATTGAATAGCTAATGAAAGAGAAGCTTCCAATGTCCTATGAGGGCATGTGGAATACCACTGTTGGTCGAATGATGAAATAGATGCATTATTTTCTTAGAATGGGATTGGAAAAATGCCAGCAAGGACCCACGAGGTTGCCTGAATTCCCTCATGCTGAAGTAATGCGTGGTTTGGGGTTTTCTCAAAAGGAAGAGCAAAAGATCCTAGAAGACATAAGGAAGCACTGAGGTGGAGCAAGTGCCTATCAAGGGTTTGGGAATCAAAAGATGCTTGTAATGGGAAGAAAATGAATCCTCTTGCAAGAAAAGGGTTGCAAATTACCCAGCCTTAGAGAGGTACTTTGTGAAGGCCGCAGAAGGTTTTCCTAGTTATGAGGATCTTGACTTTCAACGTAAGAAAGAAGCAAAGAAAGCAGATTCTAAGTTCGAAGTTATCTATCGTGATTAGATTGATTGGATAAGCTATAAGCTGGAGCGTTTACCACTTAAAGAGGAGAGTAAGGATAATGGTTTTAGTGATGTATTAAAAATAAATGTGATTGCCAAAACTGAGAAGAATTCACAGTGGACCCTACATCCGTTATTCGATCATCACAGGTTCTCAATCCTCGTCTTACTCTGAAAGAAGTTTGGCAACATAAATTAAGAGCTACTTTGCGTCTCAATCTTCCAATAGAGATGCGAGCCCACATCTCTTCCTTCCTACGGAAGATGTATCTGGAGGAGCTGAAAAAGGGACATTACTGTTCTTTTTTTGGGATCAGTTCATATGCTAGAAAGAGAAGAGCTAGATGGGTGAATATCTACCTATACTATGCTGGAAGCAACTGCAATGGTTACATCCCAGATGGAGGTCAACGTTGTGACCGTGGCAAGGGGATCGCCTCATATAAAAGGCTTGAGAAGTTAGATTTTCTGGAGGGGGGGCTGAGTAACCTGGGGCGAGGTGCATCTCTCTGAAAATTTGGATTTATTGATCATGAGATAGATCAACTTGCTTTTACCATAAAAAGTGCCAAGAGTCGGCAGGTTGAATCTGAACTCTTTTTCCAAGAGAACTGGGGCATCTACATCTCCATGAAGAAGGTGAATGTAGTGGTGTCAACAACACCCTTAAGGTAGATGTTATTACCACTGAAGAGATAAAGGAAGGACCAATGCCGTACCTATTGATTCATCCAGCTCGCGAACCACTACTCAACTAGACCAGTGCAGGATATGACTTCAAGCTCACTAAGACTCAGGGTCCAATTGGTTCTAAAATCACCACACAGTACAGTGAAGATTCCCTTTCTGTTGTCGAATCTCCTTTTACTTGTACTTTTTCTGAATTTCCTTCTGTTAATGAAATTCTACAATTTCAGTACGTTGAGTTTGTAGTCTTTCCAGCTATCAATGAAAATTAAGATTTCAAATATGATTTGTCTCTTTCTGATGATGATCTTAACAAAATAATTGATGAATATCATGAATTTTTAAAATAATTTAAAGAAAAAAGAGCTAAACCTATAAGTGAGGACACTCGACTCATTAACTTAGGATCCGATCAATGCCCTAAAGAAATTAAAATTGGTGCAACCCTGAATGAAGAAGAAACCTCACAACTGGCTAGTCTATTAAAAGAATTTGTAGAGGTTTTCACTTGGTCCTATGAAGACATGCTTGGCATTGACACGAAAATAGTGTAGCATCGACTCCCTACATATCCAGATGTAAAGCCTATCAAACAAAAGGCTAGAAGAATGCGGCCTAAATGGAGTGAAAAGATTAGAGAAGAAGTAATTAAGCAATGGAATGCAAGATTCTTGAAAGTCATAAAGTACCCCCCGTTGGTTGGCCAATATTGTTCCAGTTTCGAAGAAAGATGGAAAATTCAGAATGTGTGTGGCTTTTAGAGATTTGAATAAAGTTAGTCCTAAAGATGACTTTCCTTTGCCTCATATTGATGTATTGGTTGATAGTACGGTAGGACATGCCTTATTGTTATTCAGATACAACCAAATCAGCATGCATCTTGAAGATATGGAAAAGATTGCTTTGACCACTCATTGAGGGACCTCTTGCTAAGGTAATGCCAGTTGGCTTAAAGAATGCTGGAGCCACATATCAAAGGGATGCTATTGCTATTTTGCATGTTATGATTCATAAGGAAGTGGAAGTCTACATTGATGATATGATTGTCAAGTCTATCGACAGACAGGGGCATATCTCAGCACTAAGAAAATTTTTTGAAAGAATCAAGAAATTTCATTTACGGTTGAACCCTCAAAAGTGTGTGTTTGGCACGAAGGCTGGAAAGTTATTAGGCTTTCTTGCAAGTGAAAGAGGTATAGAAGTGGATCCTATTAAGATCAAAGCAATCAAGGACATGCCTGCACCTCAGACTGAGAATAAAATATGAGGATTCCTTGGTCACATCTAATACATCAGCCGTTTTATAGCCCAATTGACCACTATCTGTGAGCCAGTGTTCAAGTTGTTAAAGAAGGATCAGCCCACACAGTGGAATTCCCAATGTTAAGAAGCCTTGGACAAAGTCAAGGAATACTTATTAAATCCACCGGTTCTTATGCCACTAGTAAAGGGAAAACCACTTCTGTTATATCTGTTAGTAGGGCAATTCTCGATGGGGTCCATGTTAGCTCAGAAAGATAAGGCAAAAGAAGTAGAACATGCTGTCTACTATTTGAGTAAGAAATTCTTGTAGTATGAAGTTCGGTATACATCATTAGAAAAGACTTGCACAACTCTTATTTGGGCAACAAGAAGGTTGCGACACTATATGGTGGCATATCCCATTCACTTGATTTCTGGAATGGATCCTATCAAGTATTTATTTGAAAAGCCTACACCCACTGGTAGAATGGCATGGTGGTTGCTATTACTCTCAGAATTTGACATTACATATGTCAATCAAAAGTTTATCAAAGGTAGGGCAATTGCAGATCACTTGTCTACACATCCCACAGAAGATGGAAGATCATTAGATGATGCTTTTCCAGATGGGGAAATTATCGTGGTTGAAGAAGAAAACTCTATTAACACATGGCAATTATATTTTGACGGAGCAACCAATCAAAGAGGTTATGGGGTAGGAATGTCATTAATAACACCGATGAGCTTTATTTACCTTCAACTTTTCGGCTTGATTTTTCATGCACTAATAATATTGCTGAATATGAAGCATGTGCAATCGGCCTGGAGATAGCTCTGACAATTGGGGCAAAATGAATCCGATTGTTTGTGACTAATCCATTGTAATCTGCCAAACTCAAGGGAAATGGAAGACCAGAGATGAGAAATTGAAGCCTTATCAAGAATATCTGGAGAAGATCTCTAAGAATTTTGAAGAAATCTCTTTTGAGTACTTCTAAAGAGATAGCAACTGGTTTGCCGATGCTTTTGTAACATTAGCATCAATGGTTGAGTGTAGTCCTATGGCCCAAGTTAGACCTTTTCTGGTTGAAACAAAGGTAAAGCCCATCTATCATAGTTCAGTGAATGCCTTGACAATAGATGGAAGATATTGGTTTACTCCTATGTGGACTTCATCAGGGAAGGGAAATATCCTATGGGAGCAACATCAAGGGACAAGAAGTTTGTAAGAAAATTTGCCACCCAATTCATATTACAAGAGGATTTGCAGTACAAAAGATCGTTCGATGGAATTCATCTATTGTGTGTGGATGAAGAATAGGCACAGAGTATGATAGAAGAAATGCATCAAGGTATCTGTGGGCCTCATATGAATGCAAGAATGCCAGGCAAGAAAATCCTAAAATTAGGATATTATTGGTGCACAATGGAGGCAGACTATGTATATTTCGTTCGGAAGTGCCACAAATGTCAGATATTTGCCAATATCATACATATTTTGTCAATGGAATTGCATTCGATCAGTTCCCCTTGGCCATTCTCTACATTGGGTATTGATGTTATAGAAAAAAATACTCCCAAAGCATCAAATGGTCATGGGTTCATATTGGTAGCAATTGACTATTTCACCAAATTGGCGGAAGCACAATCATATTCAGTCCTCACTGCTGCAAAGGTGGCCAAGTTTATCAAAGTGAACATCATTTGTTGACATGGGATCCCACAACAACTGATATATGACCAGGGCGCTCATTTTCGAGGGCAGGTCAATAAACTTTGCACCAAGTTTGGGATCGGACGGCATAGATCCACCACTTATTGTTCACAAACAAATGGGGCAGTGGAAGCAACTAATAAGAATATGAAGGTGATTCTCTAGAAGATGGAAGATACACATAGAGACTGGGCGGATCACTTACTGTATGCACTATGGGCATATAGAACATTGATTCGAACTTCTATAGGGGCAACTCCATATTCCCTTGTATACGGAACAAAAGCTGTGTTGCCAATTGAGATACAAGTCCCCTCTCTACGAGTCCTCATAGAAAGCAAGCTACCAGAAGGAGAATGGGTATAGGCTAAATATGGTGAACTCAATCTGTTGGATGGAAAAAGAATGAAATCCATTGACAATTTAAAAGTGTATCAGTTGAGAATGGCAAGGGCATTCAATAAAAATGTTCATCCTCGCAACATTGAAGTTAGAGATTTGGTTCTCAGAGAAAGTGTCGTGAAAAGAGCGTGATTTCTACAACAGTCCCAAAAAGTGCCAATTCCATGACCAAGATGTGATTATAAGAATGAAATTTTGATGCCAAGATGCATATGAATTTTTTTTTTTCCGCAGCAGCGCCATAAAATCCCGATTGCATTGCCCGATGATATAATAAGAAGATCATCTCCACAACAACACCAGAAAGTGCCAATTTCATCCTCGTTTCCATAACAATATTGAAAAATATTAGCCTCAATGCCAATTTTCATCTTAAGATATCAGTAAGATTGAAAGTATCAAGAAATGTTACAGAGAGGTCAATCTGATCAGAAGGGCTGAGGTACATTATAAGAATGATATCCTTACAATTTCTCTAGTAATTCTCTTCCTCATTAGAAGATTATTGCACTTTGAGATAATTCCCTCATACTTGCATTCTTGGCTAGGTCCAGGACATTTCATGTATGATTCAGTTCTAGTGGTATGATATATCGATAATAGTCAATTGGATATACTGGCATATTAATTTCTTGTTTTTATCGAATTTTACCATCAGAGTCTAATCGCTTATATTTTTGCATTGCACCTCTGCTATTCTTGAGTAGGATATCGGCAGTACATGCTTCAGGGTGATAAAATTTTATTGTTCTTTTCTTTGGCCTTTGATTGTTGCACAGTCTTGCCCAAAGAGGGGCATTCTATAGACACCAAATTTTGTCCCCCCTCGGTAATGATGAATTATGGGCAATGAGGAGACATATTTTCTCTCTTTTGGAAAGAAGTCAAATTTTCGGCACAAATCCAGACTATCCCAGAACTTGTGATTGGTCAAAATTTAAATGATGCAGAGAAGGTGACCGGAAGTGGTCACTAATACCTTTTGCTAGAATACGACAATCAAGCCTAGCATGTGCTTGATTCCTGTATCATTGGAAAGTGCTCAGAAATACGGTCCCATTGATATCTTGGATGGAAAAAATGGATACCCAGGTGTGCCGTAATACCTACCGAAACTTTGGACCAATTAAACTAGACCAAACCTCCCAAAACCCTAAACCAAACCAAACCAAACCCCAAACCAAACTAGCCAAAACTTAAACCCAAACCAAAACCCTAATCTAACCCTCAACCCAAACCAAACCCTAATCTAAAACCCTAAAAAACCCTAAACCCAAAACTCTAAACCCTAACCAAAACCCTAGCCAAAACCCTAATCCAAACCAAACCGCAAACCCAATCTAAAACAAACCATAAACCCAAACCCAAACTCTAATCTAACCCTCAACCCGAACCAAACCCTAATCTAAAACCCTAAACCCAAAACTCTAAACCCTAACCAAAACCCTAGCCAAAACCCTAATCCAAACCAAACCGCAAACCCTAATCTAAAACAAACCATAAACCCAAACCCAAAACTAAACCAAACCTTAAACTTAAACCAAACCTTAAATTTAAACCAAACTCCAAACTTAAACCAGACTAGACCAACCCCTATCCAGAACCTACCGACATACCCACAGCTATTATCGCGGTAAGACTTCCACCAGGGGCTACTGCCGCCCAGTCTAAGGGGGTAGCTACCTAGTCTATGAGACTGGCTGGAGACGAAGCAGGGTGACATGGATTACTTCCAAGAAGGACAGGGTGGCACGTATCTCTTTCGATTCAACAAGGTGACACAGGGGGATTCGTGTAAGACCTTACACAGATTATGTAAGGTACACATCCTTGTAAGGCCCTACACAGATTTTATAAGGCCTTACACAGATTATGTAAGGCCTTACAAATCCGTGTAAGCCCTTACACGGATTTGTGGGGGGCTTACACGGATTTTGGCCCCCTTACACGGCCTTAGGAAATTTTACACCCATGCCCCTCCTCCTATCATATAAATAGTGACCCCTGGGTCACTGTAAAGACCTCGTAGAAAAAAGAGAGAAAAATCCTTGAGAAAAATCTCTGGAGAAAACATTGTTCCATAAGAGAGTGAGAAAGAGAAGAAAGAAAAAGTGTGTAAGAACCCTGAGCCTAGCTTACTAAGTTAGCTGAAGTTGAAGAAGTCCTATCTCATTTATGGAAGCCCAGGTTGTCCATATCAGGTTAGTACTGAACTCCTGTTCAAGTTCTTTCATTTAAATTAAACACTTTTATTATGGTGCGGAAGCCTTGCCCAAATTTCCAGAGCTGATTCCAACCCTAGGAATATGGCGAGGAAGCCCTGCCCAAATTTCTAGAGCTGATTCCAACCCTAGGAATATGGCGCGAAAGTGGAAGCTCTTCCCAAATTTTTCGAGTTGATTCTAGCCCTAGGAAAATACGGCGCGGAAGCCCTGCCCAAATTTCCAGAGCTGATTCCAACCCTAGGAATATGGCGAGGAAGCCCTGCCCAAATTTCTAGAGCTGATTCCAACCCTAGGAATATGGCGCGAAAGCTTTGTCTAAATTTCCAGAGTTGATTCCAACCCTAAGAATATGGCGTGGAAGCTTTGCCCAAATTTTCAGAACTGATTCCAACCCTGAGAATATGGCGCGGGAGCTCTGCCCTTTTCTAATGCTATGTGGACTAATGGAACTGAAATTTTTAGGTCCTCATTTTTCTTGGTCAAATAAATGTTGGGGACAAGATCTGAGTATGACTAGTATTGACAAAGTATTTGGTGATGAAGAGTTATTTTGCTTGTTGGATTGTATTCTAGTTCACTGCCATGCAATGATGGCCTCAGACCATACTCCATTGGTTTTCCATTTGATCCCTAATAGGAAGTGGGGGCCTGCTTTGTTTCAGTTTGAGTCGAAATGGATTGGGCATCCTGAGCTCCCTGATATTGTCAAGGAAGCTTGGGATCCTCCTGTGGATGGGTCTACTTCCTTTTGTGTTTTTTCTAAACTCAAGAGGCATGGATATAAACTAAAGGGGTGGAGTTATTCTAATGTTAAGAACAGTAGTAAGGAAATTGCTAGGTTCTCTTTGGGTCTTGAAAATATTCAAGCTGATTTAAATCATCCTTCTATGCAGGATAAGGAATTGGAGATCCGCCAAAAATTGGAAGATACTTTGCTCCAAGAAGAAAAATACTGGGCTCAAAGGTCTTGAGTTCATTAGATTACAGAGGGAGACAAGAACACGGCTTTTTTTTCATGCTACCACAGCAAGGAGACGATAGTTCAATCATATTTCTCGGCTTCGATCCTCTAAGGGTATATGGATTTCAGAAAACAAAGATTTGGTAACTCATATTGTAGAATACTTCTCTTCTTTGTTTTCTTCAAGTTAGCCTTCAGATATATCTAGCTTCTTAATAATGTAGCCCCTAAGGTTTTAGACAGCCATAATATTTCCCTTTGCTCCCCTTTTAGTGCTGAGGAAATCCGGAAGGCTGTATTCCGGATTAAAGCTTTCAAAAGCCAAGGGATTGATGGTATGCCAGCAAAATTTTTTCATGTTCATTGGCATATTATTGGTCCTGAGGTAATTAAAGTTGTGCAATGGTTTTTCACCTCGGGGCTCATGCTTAAGAGCTTTAACCGGACTATGATAGTGCTGATACCTAAGCAAAAGCACCCTTGTGACTTAACTCAGTATAGTACAATCAATCTTTGTTGTGTTTTCTATAAGATTATTGCGAAATGCTTAGTTAATAGACTTAAACCTATTCTGAGCTCTCTTATTAATCCTGTCCAAAGTGCTTTTATTCTAAATAGATCTATTTTAGACAACATTTATGTGACTCATGAGATCCTTAATCAGTTGAAATCCTCCAAGTCTAAATCTGGTTTAATGGCTTTAAAACTGGACCTTATTAAAGCTTATGACAAAGTTGAGTGGCCCTTTCTTGGGGCTATGCTTTTTAGATTAGGCTTTCATGGCAAATGGGTCAATTGGGTCGTGGAATGTGTGTCAACTGTTTCCTACCATATCAAAGTCAATGGGTCCATCATTGGTACAGTCAACCCCTAGAGGGGTCTTAGACATGGTTGTCCTCTCAGCCCTTATTTGTTCATTTTGTGTCAAGAAGCATTTTCCTCTTCTCTTACTCATGTTGAGAATACTATACTTCTCTCTGGAATTCATACAAGTAGGTTTGGCCCCCATGTTTCCCATTTGCTTTTCGCAGATGATTGCATGATTTTTTCTAAGTCCTGCTGCCAAGATTCTCATTGCCTTAAGGATATTCTTAGGAGGTATAAAAGTGCTTCAGGCCAAGAGCTTAATGTGTCTAAGTCGAGTATTCTATTTAGCCCTTCCACTCCGGCCCAAACTAGAAGGGATATTGGTTAGATCTTGGGGTTTAAAGTGGTTACTAATCATGGTAAATATTTGGTACTTCCCTCGGAATTTGGTAGATCTAAGAGAGCTCAGTTTTCTAATGAGTGTGTTCAAACCAAACTATCTTGCTAGAAAGAGAACTTTTTATCAGTTGCAGGTAAAGAAATTTTGCTTAAATCTGTTGTTACTGTAATTCTCTCTTTTTCCATATCTATGTTTGCCTTACCTGTAAGTATATGTGATGAGCTTAATTGGCTTATGAGGTGGTTTTGGTGGAAAGACAATACAGGTAAGGGGGTTTTTGGGGTCAAGTGGTCTAAACTTTGCCAAAGTAAAAAATTTGGAGGGCTGGGGTTTCGGGACCTTGCCTGCCTTAACATAGCTCTCCTTGCTAGACAATGCTGGAGACTTATCTATAATGGGGATGCCCTTTGGGTAAGGGTTTAAAAAGGGAAATATTTCCCAAATTGTTCCATCTTTTCGACTCTTTCTAAGCCTACTAGTTCATGGGCTTGGAAGAGTCTTTTAAAGGGCAGAACCCTTTTGCTTCAAGGGCTTTGACAAAACATGGGTAATGGGTCAGATACTTCTATTTACCCAGATCCTGGGCTGCCTATAGACACCAAATTTTGTCCCCCCTTGGCAATGATGAATTATGGGCAATGAGGAGACATATTTTCTCTCTTTCAAAAAGAAGTCAAATTTTCTGCACAAATCCAGACTATCCCAGAACTTATGAATGGTCAAAATTTAAATGATGCGGGGAAGGTGACCGAAAGTGGTCACTAATACCTTTTGCTAGAATATGACAATCAAGCCTAGCATGTGCTTGATTCCTATATCATTGGAAAGTGCTCGAAAATACAGTCCCATCGATATCTTGTATGGAAAAAACGGATACCCAGGTGTGCCGTAATGCCTACTGAAACTTTGAACCAGTTAAACCAGACCAAACTCTAAACCCTAAACCAAACCAACCCAAATCAAACCAACCCAAAGCAAGCCCAAAACCCTAAACCAAACCCTAATCTAAAACCAAATCCTAAACCCAAGCCAAAACCCTAACCTATGCCCTAGCCAAAACCCTAATCCAAAACCAAACCCTAAACCCAAACCAAAGCCCTAACCTTAAACCCAAACCAAAACCCTAATCTAACCCTAAACCCGAACCAAACCAAAACCCTAACCTAACCCTAATCTAAAACCCAAAACTCTAAACCCTGACCTAAACCCTAGCCAAAACCCTAATCCAACCCAAACCCCAAACCCTAATCTAAGCTAAACCCTAAATCCAAACCCAAAACTAAATCAAACCTTAAACTTAAACCAAGCACTAAACTTAAACCAAACCTTAAATTTAAACCAAACCCCAAACTTAAACCAAACAAGGCCAACCCCTATCCAGAACTTACTGACATACCCATAGCTATTACCGCGATAAGACTTCCACCAGGGGCTACCGCCGCCCAGTCTAGGGGGTAGCTGCCTAGTCTACGAGAGTGGCTGGAGATGAAGCAAGGTGCCACAGATAACTTCCAATAAGGATAGGGTGACACGTATCTCTTTCGGTACAACAAGGTGACATAAGGGGGATCCGTGTAAGACGTTACACGGATTGTGTAAGGTACACATCCGTGTAAGGCCTTACATAGATTATGTAAGCCCTTACATGGATTTTAGCCCCCTCACACGGCCTTAGGAATTTTTACACCCCTGCCCCTCCTCCTCTCCTATAAATAGCGACCCCTGGGTCATTGTAACGACCGCGTAGAAAAAAGGGAGAGAAAAATCCTTGGAGAAAACATTGTTCCTAGAGAGAGAGAGAGAGAGAGAGAGAGAGAGAGAGAGAGAGAGAGAGAGAGAGAGAAGAAGAAGAAGAAGAAGAAGAAGAAGAAGAAGAAGAAGAAGAAAGAAAAAGAGTGTAAGAATCCTGAGCCTAGCTTACTAAGTTAGCTGAAGTTGACGAAGTCCTGTCTCATTTCCGAAAGCCCAGTTTGTCCATATCAGGTTAGTACTGAACTCCTATTCAAGTTCTTTTTATTTAAATTCAACACTTCTATTACGGTGTGGAAAGCCCTGTCCAAATTTCCAGAATACAGCGAGGAAGCCCTACCCAAATTTCCTGAGCTGATTCTAACCCTAGGAATACGGCATAGCGCGGAAGCCCTATCCAAATTTTCAGAGATAATTCCAACCTTAGGAATACGGTGCGAAAGCCCTGTCCAAATTTCCACAGCGGATAGAATACAGCGAGGAAGCCCTACCCAAATTTCCTGAGCTGATTCTAACCCTAGGAATACGGCATAGAAGTCCTGCCCAAATTTCCAGAGCTGATTCCAACCCTTGGAATACGATGCAGAAGCTCTACCCAAATTTCTAGAGTTCATTCCGACCCCAAGAATATGGCACGGAAGCTCTGCCCAAATTTTCAGAACTGATTTCAAGCCTGAGAATATGGCACAGAAGCTCTACCCAAATTTCTAGAGCTGATTCTGACTCTAGGAATATAGTACGGAAGCCCTATTCAGATTCCCAAAAATCAGAACCCATAGTCACCCCCTAGCAAAGAAGCCCTGCTAACTTTCTTACCTAGGTGCTAGAAGTTTTTAATTTCTCCAAGAAAGAGAAGAAAATTTAATTGTTGCCCCTGAGATGAGGAAAATTATCGAAAAGTTCACCATTTTTGTCGGTCATTATCATGCAAATATTATACTGTAATTTCATGTGCCTTATTTCTGTATGTATTGTTTTATGTGTTTATTGTATAAAATAATGATTTATTGTTGTAGTTTCATGTATTAATTTTAGCATCTGTCCATTATATGTAATTTGTTTCATCATTTTATATGTTATTGCATGTGTTCCTCACATGAAATAACGATCAGGATTTTCCTGTCATGGAGTGTTGCACGTGTATTTCTATAGGATAATTGTATTTTCTATTATTTTATGTAGATTTTTATTATTTCATGTGGTTCACGTATATGTAAATAGGATAATTGCTTTTTCTGTTATTTTATGTAGATTTTTATTATTTCATTTGGTTTTAATATAGATTATATTTCATATGATATTTCAATAATTTCCTATAATTCATTCATGTAAGTTTATGTATATGTGTTGTTGTTATTTCATGTAATAAGATTTCCATGCTGGCTTAGGCTGTTAAAATTCTTGGGGGAGAATATTCGAAATCCAAGCTTCTGGTAGAAAGACCGAAAATACCAGGCGAGGTGGGTGCCTAACACCTTCTGACATTCATAACCTGACATGGACACTATCTCTGGAACAAACCAAAATATAAAGTCAAATTCAGGGGTTCCTTCCTTTCATAGGAATCCAACCTCCTATTCGAGCTCAATCTCTCGATCGAAATTGGGCTCAACCAGCGGGTTCTTAGCCCTAAATCCTAGATGGTGGCTCCAAACATCATGCTTTCCCCATCCCCCCATAGTCGTCAGACCATATTTGGACTCAGTTCACCATAGCTGGTAAGAACGGGTGAGGAGAAGGAGGAGATAAGTGGAAAGGTAAGAAAAAGGGTATTTTCACTTCACTTACAATAGCGACTCCGCTGGGGACTGTCAAACTTTTTATTCCAAAAGCTTACAATGAACATTAGAATTTTCTCCCCCTCATCATCATTGTGTGCAAACATGTTTGTATATTGCTTGCTAACTGCATCATGCATCATGTTCGAAGTGAAATCAGTTGACGAGGGTACTCCCTATCATGCCCGCACCCTCGGGGAGGTAAGCATGCACGATATAATAAGTACTCTGAGATCAAATGATGCCCACTTCCTACATAAGAGTGCTCGAAGTGAAATTGGTTGACAAGGATGGTTGTCGAAAGTATGAAACCCTCAGGGTGATAGAACATGTTGGGCCATTCAGAGATTAACTAATGGCCACTTTCTGCACTAAACTTGTGCACACACTCACTCACGGATACACCTACCCTTGTGGTTAGCCAACTGAACCCATGTAATCTCATGGAAAATCACCGGCGAAGTCACACCTTTTGATACAGTACCATCTAGTATATGAATGGAACCACGTACCCATAATTCTCTTTCAGCGATAGGTATATCGGTTCTATCAAGGGTAGCCTTGTTTTGTCTTACAACCTTACCCATTGCATCGCATCATATAGGAACTAGACCATTAAACAACTAGGGTACGCCACAAACTAACTCAGTAATTGTTTCCAGTTCAAGTTAGAACCCTTCTAGCTTATTTCATTTGGGGTGAGATTTTTCCTGTATATGTTAACCTTGATGTGTTCTTTGACAATTGAGAATTGGGAGATGCAACTATATCGGTTTTGGTTCACACAACTGTGCCTGTGGGGTGATTCCCGCTTCACCACATTATATTAGCACGTATTCCAAACTGATAATGTTCCACACAACCAATCCAAGAGTCAGGAATAATTAGGTATTTCCATGTTATGGGGTGAAACGAAATACCTATGTGAAATTAGCTACGAGGTTGTTCTTGTGTGGACCAACTTGTTTGTTTCCCCACACCATAATTTGTGTCTAAATTGGGCCCTAAAAGAAAATGTGTGAATAGCAACTGAAGGTTGGGCCACAATTAGACACTTAGTATTGAGGGGGAGTAATTTTGTGTGGGTATCATAAGAAAAAAAAAATAATAATAAATAAAAATCTAAAATTTAAATTTCTTAGTTTAAGTCAAGCACGATTCCTCGTCAAAAAAATTCCCCGCTGTCTATGTGGACCCGTCAAGATAATCATTTGGTCCGAGTTAGCCCTGAGAAATCCTTACCAATGGTGGTACTTATTGTTCAACTCACTCTACCAAGTTCACCTAGCTCAACATCGTCTGAACAGTCAGCGAATATGGATTCGGCAAGTGGAAGTCAACCAGATGCCCAAGAGAAAAATAGAATGGATATGATGTAGTTAGAGTTGGAAGAGTTGCATCACTTATTCAACCAGTTTACCAGCGCCAAGCAGCCGAACATATTTTAACCCTAGAAGAACTGGAATGGACCAAGATGGGGTCTAATGCACCTCATACCATACCGAGGCATGTGGTCGAAGATGATGAAGAGGAAATCCGACTAGATCTTCTAACTGAACCCCCTGAAACTGAAAGGGAAAGATAGATGAGGGAACAATTAGAAAGACTTGAAAAGTTGCTACAGAAGGGGAAGGTCGTAGACACTCAAGCTACAAAAACTGATGAGATGGTCCTTTTTCCCAGAGCTCAAATTTTAGAGAAATTTAAATGGAACACTGATAATTTGATGGCAAAGATGACTTGAGGGCACACTTGAAGGTCTCCATTAATATTTCCAGATCATGGGGATTTATTGAAGAACAAATGGGGTAAGCATTTTTGCTTACTCTTTCAGGCCCAACTCTTCATTGGTTAACTCAATTGGACCCTTCCCAGACTCAGAATTGGTCAACAATTATGCAAGCATTCACCAAGCAGTACTCTTACAACACTAAACTAGATATAACTCGACGAGAGTTAGAAACCGTTCGACAGGCTCCAGGTGAGGGTTTCACTGAGTTTCTCTTAAGGTTTCGAGATATGGCAGGCATGATGACATCTCGACCTACTGAAAAAGAATAAGTTGAAATGATCCTAGATAACTTAGCAAATCCCTATTATGATGTGTTGTATATTCAGCACTCGAGACATTCTCAGCGTTGCTAGTAACAGGAAGAAGAGTTGAAAACCAAATCTTTAGAAAAGCGCAACACTGAAACAGTCCACAGGGTTCCTTGGAGCAGAGTAAGAATATGAGGAATAGAGGACATAATATAGAGGTGAACACTATAATTGCTGCAAGCATCGACCATCAGCCTATAGTGCATGCAGTAACTCTTAGGCCTGTTCCAATTGTCATTAAGCCAAGTCTTCCAGCTTAAAAAGATTCAGTACAGAGGAGGCAATTCTCAGGTTTGTGGATGCCCTTATTTGTGTTATGAGAAATTGAAGAAAGAAGGTCGCTTGAGTACGACGCCTACCTATCCAATCAGCGATCCTCCGCCTCCTTAGTATAACGACAATGAATACTGTTCTTTCCAAAATCAAAAGGGTCATCTGACCAACCAGTGTATCACTTTGAAGCATGTAGTACCAAGATTTGATTGAATTAGGGAAGATTGAACTGGAATTGAAGAGCCAGCCAAATATGACTACCAATCCACTTCCAAATCATGGAACAGTTAGAATGATACAAAGTGATTCAGATGAGAATGATCCTATTCAAAGGATTCAACCCTCACCAAAGAGAGGGCATCTTACTTCCCGAACTTACTGAGCCTTGCTCAAAGCCAAGCATTCTGAAGCAAAAGAAGAAGAGAATGGGAAGAGAATTGAAGTAATTCGTTCCTCGAAAGATGAAAGTCTCCCACCTTGCAATCTTACACTTCCTTAAATGGGGTCACCTTCATCTCAACCAGCATCACATCCTCCATCACCTTCATATCACCTACCATCACTTCCTGCATCACCTTCATATCACCCAGCATCATACCTTCCATCATCTTCCTATCATCCACATCCTCCATCACCTTCACATCACCCAGCATCATACAGTCCATCATCTTCCTATCAGCCACATCCTCCATCACCTTTATATCACCCAACATTTCATCCTCCATCACCTTCATATCACCCGCATCACCTTCCTATCACCTGGCATCACATCCTTCATCTCCATCTTACAATCCAACACCAGAATATTGTGTCCCAACTCGGGAAGGATTACCATCACCAGTTATTGCCCCATTTTTCCCGTCTTTGCTGCCATTTCACCTAGAACCTTGCTACTTGCCAATTCCATATAACCCTTATCCTTATCCACCACCGCCATAATACTCTCCCATGAACAGATGGTTAGAAGAAGGGATCCACCAACAGTGTTCAGAGGCAGATTAGCCGAATGGAACTTCTTGGACTGATATGTTAATGGATCCAGAGACTCCCACTCACTCCTCTATCGGATCAGTGAATCTCATAGATAGGGAAGAAAAGTCCCAGATTGACCCTACAACTCTCATTGTACCAACAATAGAAGAGGTCATGCCAGACATGATCTGGGCAATGGTGACATTGACTATTGGAGAAATGATCTCAGATGAAATACACGAAAAAGAAGATGGCGATGAGGATCATTTAATCCATATAGGTGGAGAGAGTGACAGTGATACTGAAGAAATTTGTGAGACAGTGAATGCTATTAGGGGAAATGGGACCGATGTGGATCCAACAGATATCATTCATCTAATTTTCCCTTCTAATGATGATTCAGAGGAAAAAGAAGATGGCGATGAGGATCATTTAATCCATATAGGTGGAGAGAGTGACAGTGATACTGAAGAAATTTGTGAGACAGTGAATGCTATTAGGGGAAATGGGACCGATGTGGATCCAACAGATATCATTCGCCCAATCTTTCCTTCTGACGATGATTCAGAGGAGGAAGAAGACGGGGATGAGGATATAGAAGGTGATAAAGAATCAGGAAATGAAGTGTTAGGGATATGCCCACACTCCTATAGTTGGCTTTGATGATAACAAACATATGAAGGTATGTCACAATTTTCCTTTAAGTATTGTTTTGTAGAGACTTCATAACAAAGATCGAATTTGGTGAATGAAAGGAAGAAATGAAGATTGAAGTCATCAAATGAAGAGTATCAACAAGTTGGCATCAATGCTTGAAGAAGACATCATAAGAATTTAAGCTTCAAGATGTCAACACATGAAGCTTAAAGACATGGAATTGCAAACAAGAAGAAAAGAAGATAAAGTGCCAAAGAGTGGATGGTTCAAGTGAAGAAGAAGACCACTAGGATAGATTGGTCATTTTTAATGTAATTTGTAACTTCCACATATATATATATATATATATATATGCACTCACCACATGCATGTGCATTGCATCATACTAGAATGACCATAGAGCATACCTTGACCAAGTATAGAGAGTCTCTAAGTGGTGAGGAACATATTAGGAAAAATGTGTTCTAGTGAAATTCTGTGAAAACCACATTAACCTGACTTAAGGGTATTTTGGATAATCTTACAGTCAGTACCAGGAGATGAAACCTTCATAGAAGTTGTAGGAAATTGAGTCATGATTTCAACGCAACTAATTTTAGGTCATTCTGAGGTCATACCAAAATTTTATGATCAAAACACAGATGACTGATCAATATGATAACATTCTGTCAAAACAGTCTGTCATGTTGGTGGTCGACCGGTTGAAAGCCCCGGTCGACCGAAACTGTTTGAGACCATAGACAATTGATCGATAAAATGTCTCGATCGACCGGTGACTACCTGAAAATGCCCCTATGGCTATATTTTGCCTCAACGGCTCTTAACGGTCGATCAACTACTGATGGCGGTCGACCTGTGGACCCAGAATATGACCGTTTAAGTGAGATTTACTGCCTAAAATGCTCTCCTAAGCTCACCTATACATACCTCTAATGTTATTGATTAATTAAAAATCAATCTCAACTTTGGAGAAGCATTATTTTGAGCATTAGAAGTGAGAATTGGTCTACACCATCTCTTGAGTTCAAGTTCTTCATTTTACATTCAAGAGGAACTCAAGACCATCTACAAGTCTTCATCTACATCTTGGCATTTACATTACAAGCATAAAGAAGACTTCAAAAGGTGCATTCATTCTATCATCATTGCATATTTCATTTGCACCACACCGGAGGTAATCCTCTTTTATTCCACTTCTCCATTTTCTATTTTACATTAAGTCTAGACTGTACTTAGGCTTGTGTAAGGACTCTCTCATCCTTAAGAGATTGTAAGGATCCTTTTATCCTTAAAAGAGTGTAAGGTGCCTCTCTACCTTACAAGAGATTGTAAGGTGCCTCTCTACCTGCAAAAGAGATTGTAAAGGCGTCTCTCTGCCTATAAAGGGGATTTGTAAGGATACTCTTATTCGTGAAAAAGATTGTAAAGGTTTTCTTCCCTACCTACTGTACTGAAAGGGAGAACTAGTGGAATACCTTACAAGAGGATTCTTGTAGGGAGTGGACTAGACTCGGATTGAGTCAAACCACTATAAATCTTGTGTTGTGTGATTGCGGCTATTTTATTTATTCAACATCATTTTTAAGTTGCAATCGCACTTGGGACCTATATATCGAAAAGAGTTAATTTCCACTAGTATAACCTATTCACCCCCCCTCTAGGTTATTTCAATTGGTATTAGAGCGGAAGCTCAATATATAAGACTAATTTATCTTAAAGTGAGTTAAAGACCATGATCACATTTAATCGACCACCTGAAGGAATGGATGCATCTAGGCCTCCATACTTCAATGGAGAAAACTTTTCCTTCTGGAAATGTAAATTTAAGAATTTTATTTGTGGATATAATTTTCTTGTTTGGAGAACTATAGAAAGAGGACCATATGTCATCACCAAAATTGTAAATGGAAGGACAGTGCGAAAGGATGAATCAGAATTGACAGCCGATGATCTAATGCTTCTTCAATACAATTTTAGGGCTCTCACCTACCTCCAATGTGCTTTAAATGAGGAAGAATTCAATAGAGTAAGTATGTGTGAAAATGCCAAAGAAATTTGGGACACACTTGTAGTAATACATGAAGGTACTACAGAGATAAGAGAAAGAAAAGTAGACATGCTTATGCAAGAATATGAATTATTTCAAATGCATGAATATGAAAATATTTTTGACATGTTTACTAGATTTACTAATATTGTAAATTCCTTGAAAGGACTTGGTAAGACTTACACCAAATCTGAGATGGCCAGAAAAATTCTTAGGTCACTACCTACCAAGTGGAAACTAAAGATGACTGCTATCAATGAAGCCCGAGACTTGAACGAGATAAGTCTATATGAATTAATGGGCTCACTTCTTACCCATAAAAAGGATCTCTATGAAGAATTCAAGAAAACACATCCCAAATTCATTGCTTTCAAAGCATCGAAAGAATTGGATGAAGAAAGTGAAGAAGAGAATGATAAGGAAGTCTCATCGGATGAAGATGAAAGTGACTCCGATGAAGTCACAGTCACAGACCTCGCCTTAATAGTTTATGGAGACAAAGAACGAGAGGTAAGTTCTCAATATCATTATTTAGATACTTCAAATAATGAATCTAATGATGATGATCTTCAACAAGCTTTTGAAGCTTTATATGAAGAAAGTTTGAAACTTGAGACAGAAAAGTCTAATTTGAAAAAAGAGGTTCTTTCCCTTAACAAGAGGATAGAATCCTTGACATCTAAAATGTATGAACTTAAGGAGGATAACTCAACGTTAACTACCATATTTCATACATTTACTAAAGGTCAAAATACTTTGGATACATTATTAGGATCTCCATGCAAAAGTCCTCAATACAAAGAAGGGCTTGGCTATGATGGTGGATCCTCACCTCAAGGGAAAGAAAAAGAAAATGTAGTTTCTCCAAAGAGAAGAAATCTCCATTATGACCAAAGGCAAGTTCCAAAAAGGAATAACATCCATTATGCATATTATTACACTCCCTCCAAGAGGCATGATAGACCTTAAAGGAATTTCAAATCTCAAAGGGATTTCAGACCACATACTCCCTATTGGCCACAAACACATCATAGATCACATACTCCACAACAATCATATGCACAACAAAGCCCTTATCCACTTTATAGACCATATAAGACTCAAAGAGATGTTAAATCTTATAGGCCACCTGCACATTACGAAATATATGATTCAAAAAGGGCATACACAACATTTAGACCTCACACACCCAAAAGGGTTTGGAAACTGAAGGGATATTTTGATTGTAACATGGATGGACCCTTGAGATTATGGGGACCAATATATGCTTGATTCGATTGGCTTAAAGAGCCAAAGTAAAAGATGGATGATGCATTGATGGTTGTTTTGGTATTATTAGAGAAGGGATGAAATATCCTACTCCAAAAAGTTCTCTGATAGATATATTTGCTAGAATATTTGAAACAATAAAATGTTTGTCAAAATTGACAATGATTGGCATCATCAACCATCTTAGAATTTTTAATGATCTATCTTGCTTGAATGTATGTCAGCTTTATTGACATCTATTGCGTATTTTTAGGGGGAGCTTCACCTTAATACTCATTTTTTGAATGCATTTTTTACATGATGCATATGCTTAGGCAGAGCATGTTTTAGTTTCGACTATATGCTTATTTTTTTTTAAGTATACCCTTAGAGGGGGCTATTTTGCCCACACACTTTGTTAAGGTCAAAATAGGGAAAAGGCAATATAGAGATTTTTAATACCCCACTTTTTGCTGTTGACAAAGGGGGGAGAAATTGTGAAATGATTCTCTAATTTATTGATAATAGATTATTTATTTTATTTGAGAATCATCTGTTTGTCATCATCAAAAAGGGGGGATTTGTTAGGGATATGCCCACACTCCTATAGTTGGTTTTGATGATAACAAACATATGAAGGTATGTCACAATTTTCCTTTAAGTATTGTTTTGTAGAGACTTCATATCAAAGATCGAATTTGGTGAATGAAAGGAAGAAATGAAGATTGAAGTCATCAAATGAAGAGTATCAACAAGTTGGCATCAATGCTTGAAGAAGATATCATAAGAATTTAAGCTTCAAGATTTCAACACATGAAGCTTAAAAACATGGAATTGCAAACAAGAAGAAAAGAAGATAAAGTGCCAAAGAGTGGAAGGTTCAAGTGAAGAAGAAGACCATTAGGATAGATTGGTCATTTTTAATGTAATTTGTAACTTCCACATATATATATATATATATATGCACTCACCACATGCATGTGCATTGCATCATACTAGAATGACCATAGAGCATACCTTGACCAAGTATGGAAAGTCTCTAAGTGGTGAGGAACATATTAGGAAAAATGTGTTCTAGTAAAACTCTGTGAAAACAGATTAACCTGCCTCAAGGGTATTTTGGGAAATCTTAAAGTCGGTATCAGGATATGAAACCTCAGAGAAGTTGTAGGAAATTGAGTCACAATTCCAACGCAACTGATCTCAAGTCAATCCAAGGTTGGACCGAAACGTTATGGTTAAAACACTGACGACTGGTCAATATGACAGCATTCTATCAAAAACAGTCTGTCATGTTAGCGGTCGACCGGCTGGAAGCCCCGATCGACCTAGTTATGATTTCAACGCAACTGATTTTAGATCATTCCAAGGTCAGACCAAAATGTTATGATCAAAACACTAACGATTGATCAATATGACAACATTCTATCAAAACAGTCTGTCATGTTGGCGGTCGACCGGTTGAAAGCCCCCGGTCGAGAGGAATTGTCTGAGACCATAGATGATTGACTGGTAAAAAGTCTCGATCGACCGATGATTGCCTAAAAGTGCCCCAACGGCTATATTTTACCTCAATGGCTCTTAACGGTCGATCAGCTACCGATGGCGGTCGATTAGTGGACCCAGAATATGACCGTTTAAGTGAGATTTACTGCCTAAAATGCTCTCCTAAGCTCACCTATAAATACCTCTAATGTTACTCATTAATTAACAATCAATCTCAACTTTGGAGAAACATTATTTTGAGCATTAGAAGTGAGAATTGGTCTACACCATCTCTTGAGTTCAGGTTCTTCATTTTACATTCAAGAGGAACTCAAGACCATCTACAAGTCTTCATCTACATCTTGGAATTTACATTACAAGTATAAAGAAGACTTCAAAAGGTACATTCATTCTATCAGCATTGCATATTTCATTTGCACCACACTGGAGGTAATTCTCTTTTATTCCACTTCTCCATTTTCTATTTTACATTAAGTCTAGACTGTACTTAGGCTTGTGTAAGGACCCTCTCATCCTTAAGAGATTGTAAGGATCCTCTTATCCTTAAAAGAGTGTAAGGTGCCTCTCTACCTTAAACGAGATTGTATGGTGCCTCTCTACCTGCAAAGGAGATTGTAAAGGCGCATCTCTGCCTATAAAGGGGATTTGTAAGGATAATCTTATCTGTGAAAAGGATTGTAAAGGTTTTCTTCCCTACCTACTGTACTGAAAGGGAGAACTAGTGGAATACCTTACAAGAGGATTCTTGTAGGGATTGGGCTAGACTCAGATTGAGTCGAACCACTATAAATCTTGTGTTGTGTGATTGCGCGTATTTTATTTATTCAACATCGTTTTTAAGTTGCAATCACACTTGGGACCTATACATCGAAAAGAGTTAATTTTTGCTAGTAAAATTCCACTGGTGCAACCTATTCACCCCCTCTAGGTTATTTCATGAAGATATAGAAGGAGATCTTGTTGAAGAAGACGAAGATGAAGATATAGAAGAAGGTCAACAATCAGAAAATAAAGATCTAGAGGAAGATTTTGTAGACAATCAAGAATCAGTAAGTGAAGATTTTGTTGAAAGAAGTGAGGAAAGTGAAGAAGAGCATCCCTCCTATGACAATGTGCTCTGCTTACTGAACCAAATGTGTGAAGGTATGTTATTAACTGAGAAAATGTTAAGGAAAGTGGCAGTCTGGCAAGAAACTGCGAAAGAAGTTTGTGAAAATCTTAAGGTTAATTTTGAGGATGAACCATTTGTCAAAGGGCTTATTCTGCATTTGAATAACATTATTTAAATAGTTAAAGCTCATGCTATCGACATTTTGGGGGGCCCTCCAAGCCCATTCACACTATTTGCGCATGAAGAAGGGATTGAAGAACCTATGGTAGGCATGATTGGTGATATAAACAATGAGGATGAGAGTAAATACCCTTATAATATTCTCATAAAAAAGAAGCCTGAAGGATTCAAGAAAGTGATGGCCACTAGAAGTGGGAAAGACTACAAAGCCAAGGGGTTGATAGTGGAACAACCAACTGTCACAGAGACAGGGGAGTGCAGTAGGTAGCCACAACATGAGAATCAAGTATTGAGCCAGTTGAAAAAGGTGTAGGCCAACATCTCCATTTGGGGCTTGTTAATGGAATCTCCTGCACAAAGGGAAGCTGTATTGAAGTCCCTCACAAGTGTGCAAGTGCCTATCGAGATGGATCCGTCGTGATTATCTCCGATTGTGGAGGCCACCTATGCAGTTCAAGCATTGATGTTCTTTGATATAGACTTACCTCCAGAAGGTACCAAGCATACCAAAGCTCTGTATATGACTGTGGAATGCAATATGAATGCAGTACCTCAAGTTCTTATTAATAATGGATCGGATCTGAATATCCTACCCTTAAGGGTTGCCACATGTATAGGATTTAATCCAGATCAATTCAAACTGTCGGTTCAGATCATTAAGGCTTACGACAACACCCGAAGAAATGTTATCGGAATTCTCACAACAATGGTGATAATAGGGCCAGCTGAGTTCTGTGTTGAGTTTCAAGTGATAGATATCCTAGCCTCCTTCAATATGCTTCTGGGTTATCCATGGCTTTATAAGGAAGGGGCAGTGTCATCTACTCTGCACCAGAAAGTGAAATTTATCTTTGATGAGAAGGTAATTACTATTTCTGGAGATCCTTTGTTAGTCAACACTTTGGCTAACATTGAAGTTGGGAAAACTCAAAACAAGAGGTGCGTCTGAGTGGCTTCGAGCTAGAAACATTTTGTGCTTTTGTTATTGAATAACCAATGAAAGAGAAGCTTCCAATGTCCTATGAGGGCATGTGGAATAACACTGTTGGTCGAATGATGAAACAGATGCATTATTTTCCTGGAATGGGATTGGAAAAATACCAGCAAGGACCCATGAGGTTTCCTGAATTCCCTTATGCTATAGGAATGCGTGGTTTGGGGTTTTCTCAAAAGAAAGCACAAAAGATCCTTGAAGACATAAGGAAGGGCCGAGGTGGAGCAAGTGCCTATCAAGGGTTTGACAATCAAAAGATGCTTGTAATGGCAAGAAAGGAATCCTCTTGCAAGAAAAGGGTTGCAAATTACCCCACCTTAGAGAGGTACTTTGTGAAGGCAGCAGAAGGTTTTCCTAGTTATGGGGATCTTGATTTCAACCTAAGAAAGAAGCAAAGAAAGCAGATTCTAAGTTCGAAGTTATCTCTCAAGATCAGATTGATTGGATCACCTATAAGCTGGAGCATTTACCACTTAAAGAGGAGAGTAAGGATAGTGGTATTAGTGATATCTTTGAAATAGATGTGATTGCCACAACTGAGAAGAATTCACAGTGGACCCTACATCCATGATTCGATCATCACAGGTTCTCAAGCCTCATCTTACTCTGAAAGAAGTTTGGCAATATAAATTAAGAGCTACTTGGCGACTTAATCTTCCAGTGGAGATGCGAGCCCACATCTCTTCCTTCCTACGGAAGATGTATCTGGAGGAGCTGAAAAAGGGACATTACTGCTCTTTTGTGGGATCAGTTCATATGCTAGAAAGGGAAGAGCTAGAAGGATGAACATCTACCCATACTATTCTGGAAGCAACTGCAATGGTTACATCCCAGATGGAGGTCAACGTTGTTACCGTGGCAAGGGGATCGCCTCATATAAAAGGCTTAAGAAGTTAGATTTTCTGGAGCGAGGGCTGAGTAGCCTGGGGCGAGGTGCATCTCTCAGGAAATTTGGATTTATGGATCATGAGATAGATCAACTTGTTTTCACCCTAAAAAGTTCCAAGAGTAGGCAGGCTGAATCTGAACTCTTTTGCCAAGAGAAACTGGGCATCTACATCTCCATGAAGAAGGTGAAAGTAGTGGTGTCAACAACACCCTTGAGGTAGATGTTATTACCACTTAAGAGATAAAGGAAGGACCAATGTTATATCCTGTATCTACTGATTCATCTAGCCAGCGAACCACTGCTCAAGTGGACTAGTGCAGTATATGACTTCAAGCTCACTAAGACTCAGGGTCCAATTGGTTCTAGAATCACCACACAATTGGTTCTCAATAACTAAGGATCCGATCAATGCCCTAAAGAAGTTAAAATTGGTGCAACCCTGAATGAAGAAGAAACCTCACAAATGGCCATTCTGTTAAAAGAATTTGCAGAGGTTTTCGCTTGGTCCTATGAAGACATGCCTGGCATTGACCCAAAAATAGTGCAGCATCGACTACCTACGTATCCAGATGCAAAGCCTATCAAACAAAAGGCTAGAAGAATGCGACCTAAATGGAGTGAAAAGATTAGAGAAGAAGTAATTAAACAATGGAATGCAGGATTCTTGCAAGTCATAAAGAACCCCCCGTTGGTTGGCCAATATTGTTCCAGTTCTGAAGAAAGATGGAAAATTCAAATTGTGTGAGGATTTCAGAGATTTGAATAAAGTTAGTCCTAAAGATGACTTTCCTTTGCCTCATATTGATGTATTGGTTGATAGTACGGTAGGACATGCCTTATTGTCATTCATGGATGGGTTTTTGAGATACAACCAGATCAGCATGCATCTTAAAGATATCGAAAAGACTGCTTTTACCACCCATTGGGGGACCTCTTGCTAAGGTAATGCCAGTTGGCTTAAAGAATGCTGGAGCCAATCAAAGGGCCGCTACTGCTATTTTGCATGTTATGATTCATGAGGAAGTGGAAGTCTACGTCGATGATATGATTGTCAAGTCTATCGACAAACAGGGGCATATCTCAGCACTAAGAAAGGTTTTTGAAAGAATCAAGAAATTTCAATTACAGTTGAACCCTCAGAAGTGTGCATTTGGCATGAAGGCAGGAAAGTTATTAGGCTTTCTTGTAAGTGAAAGAGGTATAGAAGTGGATCCTATCAAGATCAAAGCAATCAGGGACTTGCCTGCACCTCAGATTGAGAAGAAAATACGAGGATTCCTTGGTCACATCCAATACATCAGCCGTTTTATAGCCCAATTGACCACTATCTGTGAGCCAATGTTCAAGTTGTTAAAGAAGGATCAACCCACACAGTGGAATTCCCAATGTCAAGAAGCCTTGGACAAAGTCAAGGAATACTTATTAAATCCATTGGTTCTTATGCCACTAGTAAAGGGAAAACCACTTCTGTTATATCTGTCAAAAGGGCAATTTTCGATGGGGTCCATGTTAGCTCAGAAAGATAAGGCAAAAGAAGTAGAACATGTTGTCTACTATTTGAGTAAGAAATTCTTGGAGTATGAAGTTCGGTATACATCATTAGAAAAGACTTGCACAACTCTTATTTGGGCAACAAGAAGGTTGCGACACTATATGGTGGCATATCCCATTCACTTGATTTCTAGAATGGATCCTATTAAGTATTTACTTGAAAAGCCTACACCCATTGATAGAATGGCAAGGTGGTTGCTATTACTCAGAATTTGACATTACACATGTCAATCAAAAGTCTATCAAAGGCAGGGCAATTGCTGATCACTTGTCTGCACATCCCACAGAAGATGGAAGATCATTAGATGATGCTTTTCCAGATGAGGAAATCATGGTGGTTGAAGAAGAAAACTCTGTTAAGACATGGCAATTATATTTTGATGGAGCCGCTAATCAAAGAGGTTATGGGGCAGGAGTACTATTAATAACACCGATGAGTTGTATTTACCTTCATCTTTTCGGCTTAATTTTTCATGCACCAATAATATTGTTGAATATGAAGCATGTGCAATTGGCCTGGAGATAGCTCTGACAATTGGGGCAAAATGAATCCGATTGTTTTGGTGACTCATCCATTGTAATCTTCCAAACTCAAGGGAAATGGAAGACCAGAGATGATAAATTGAAGCCTTATCAAGAATATATAGAGAAGATCTCTAAGCATTTTGAAGAAATCTCTTTTGAGTACTTCCAGAGAGATAGCATTTGGTTTGCCGATGCTTTTGCAACATTAGCATCAATGGTTGAGTGTAGTCCTATGGCCCAAGTAAGACCTTTTCTGGTTGAAAGAAAGGTAAAGCCCATCTATCACAGTTCAGTGAATGCCTTGACAACAGATGGAAGATCTTGGTTTGCTCCTATGTGGACTTCATCAGGGAAGGGAAATATCCTATGGGAGCAACATCAAGGGAAAAGAAGTTTCTCAGAAAATTTGCCACCCAATTCACATTACAAGATGATTTGCTGTACAAAAGATCATTCAATGGAATTCATCTATTGTGTGTGGATGAAGAACATGCACAGACTGTGATAGAAGAAATACATCAAGGTATCTGTGGGCTTCATATGAATGCTAGAATGCTAGCCAAGAAAATGCTAAAATTAGGATATTATTAGTGCACAATGGAGGCAGACTATGTAGATTTCGTTCGGAAGTGCCACAAATGTCAGATATTTGCCAATATCATACATATTCCGCCAACAGAATTACATTCACTCAGTTCCCCTTGGCCATTCTCTACATGGGGTATTGATGTTATAGAAAAAAATACTCCCAAAGCATCAAATGGTCGTGAGTTTATATTGGTAGCAATTGACTATTTCACCAAATGGGTGGAAGCACAGTCATCTTCAGTCCTCACTGCTCTGCAAAGGTGGCCAAGTTTATTAAAGAGAATATCATTTGTCGACATGAGATCCCACAACAACTGATATATGACCAGGGCACTCATTTTTGAGGGCAGGTCAATAAACTTTGCACCAAGTTTGGGATCGGAAGGCATAGATCCACCACTTATTGTTCACAAACAAATGGGGCAGTGGAAGCAGCTAATAAGAATATGAAGGTGATTCTCTAGAAGATGGCAGATACACATAGAGATTGGGTGGATCACTTACCTTATGCACGATGGGCATATAGAACATCGATTCGAACTTCTACAGGGGCAACTCTGAATTCCCTTGTATACGGAACGGAAGTTGTGTTGCCAATTGTGATATAAGTCCCCTCTCATCGAGTCCTCATAGAAAGCAAGCTACCAGAAGGAGAATGGGTACAGGATAAATATGATGAACTCAATCTATTGGATGAAAAAAGAATGAAATCCATTGACAATTTAAAAAAGTATCAGTTGAGAATGGCAAGAGCATTCAATAAAAATGTTCATCCTCGCAACATTGAAGTTGGAGATTTGGTTCTCAGAGAACAAAGAGCACCTACACAAGATCTTTGGGGAAAGTTTCGACCAAATTGGAGTGGTCCATTAACAGTGAAGAAAGTCTTGCTGGGAAATGCCGTACTACTCATGGATTTGGATGGAGATGAATTGCCAGGTTTGGTTAATATGGATCAATTGAAAAAAATATTATATTTAAGTTTAGGGTAACCATTTGAACTACATTTGACTTGATTCCTCACAAGGGATACGTAGGAAACTTGGTATGCTCGAGTGCGATCTTATCATAAGAAAAAAAGATAATTTTCTTAGGGCATTGATATTAAAAAAGAAATAATCTAGAATTATGTCTCAAGTGTCCAAAAAATGAAGCAAGGCTTTAAGATCATAAACTCGCCACTTGGCATTTTAATTACTAGTCTGCTTGTTTTCCCTAGTAATTCATTTCTCCATCATCTATGGTCTATAAAAATTGCCATTTAGCATTATTAATCACAAGTCAGATCATTCCCCACTTGTGGTTCCTTTTTGTTTACCTTTCAACTTTAATATCCTATCTTCAGTGTGCTAGTTGGAATTATGATGAAGAACTTATTGGTCCATGAAATATTTTTCTTTCTATAAGAAGTATCTTCTCATAGAACAAAAATATTTGTGAGCTTGTTGCCATATCTTGTATTTCACTTTTTTGATCAAGTTATTCGCTTGTATCATTCAAGAACAAATCAATTATGGCTTATCCCCATGCAAATACTTTGGATGATACTCTACGCAGGTGGACTGTGAACATGAAAGTGGATGATTCTAGGCTGTTGGAAGACACAAATCTTCAGGTTCTTAGCTAGATTCGTTGCATGGAATTATGCCATAATTTGCTGAAGGAAGTTCCCAAGCATTGGGATTGTAACCTGCATGTGTTCAAATTTGGGTCAGTGGAAATTTGTCCAACTTTGGAAGAATTCAGAGCTTGCTTGCTCTCTCCACCCAAAGGGAAACTTTTCTTCCTACTCTGCAAGAGGACTACACTCAAGATATCCAAGAATTTTTTGGATGGAACTGAAAAGAAATAAAAAAGTTCATGGTTTTCAAGAAAATAGACATCTTTGAAGTAGCCAAAGCTTTTTCTCAATACAGACATTTGGAGGGAATGGACCAATGGCATAGAGGTAATGTCTACCTATTCTGTATGATAGCACGATACTTGTTGCATTATCCTGGACATGGAACTGTTCCCACCATCATCAAAATCGTGTTACAACTTCAAGAAGGTTGCGACATTGTTCCTACAATCTTGGCTGAAATATTTAAAGGGCTGGACCAGATGGTCATTTCTGAGAAATTTGGTACAAATCACTACATGGGTTGTCTTGCTGCTTTCCAACTTTGGTTGACTGAGAAGCTACAACTGTTAAAGCCTTTCCAACATAGTAAGCTGACAGCCATTTAGTACCAGACAAGGAGGGAAATTCCAGAATTCCACTTAATTTCTAGTTGGTAGGATTACCTTCAAGAGAAAACTGAAGATACTATCAGATGGACCTGTCAGTGGTCACCAATTGAGAATCCTGTTATGAATACCCTAGGGTGCAATTATATTAGGCTGATAGGTTTCACTTACACGCCATTTTATCTACCTATTCATCTGCAGCGACAATATTTGTTACCTCAAACAGATCCAGGAGAAGTGGTGAACTTTTATCCCCTAGAGGATCTATTCACTGGTGTCATATATCTGCTAGCAGATTTGTGGCAAATGCAGCAGATGTAAGGTCTTTTAAAAGAAAAAGTTCCAAACACTTAAGTGAAGACAGTTGAAGATCTGCCTTTTTGGTTTATTGTACTTCCATGAAAATGTTTTTTGTTTGTTGTAAACCTAAGCTTGGAGTTGAAATAAATTTAGCCTTTTCTATCTACCTTCACAAAGGTGGTGGGAATGAAAAAAAAAAAAAAGTGAGAAGGGAATCATGCATAACCTAAACAAAAGAAATAAAATTCTTATAACATAACAAAACACCAGCATCTAATGCATCCTTGCATGATATGTACCAACATATGTTTGTTTAGGTAAAAAAAAAAAAAAAAAAAAAAAACCCCAGGGAATAACAGGCAATGCAAAAATAACAATGCCAATGCCAAGATGCCATTACAAGAATGACATTTCCCCCACAGTGCCATAAGTGTACCTTCAGTGTGAAAGTGTCACGAAAAGAGCATCATTTCTACAACAGTGCCAGAAAGTGCCAATTCCATGACCAAGATGGCATTATAAGAATGACGTTTTGATGCCAAGATGCATATGAAAATTCTTTTTCCGCAGCAGCGCCATAAAATCCCTATTGCATTGCTCGGATGATATAATAAGAAGATCATCTCCACAACAATGCTAGAAAGTGCCAATTTCATCCTCGTTTCCATAACAATATTGAAAAATATTAACCTCAACGCCAACTTTCATGTTAAGATATCAGTAAGATTGAAAGTATCAAGAAATGTTACAGAGAGGTCAATCTGATTAGAAGGGCTGAGGTACGTTATAAGAATGGTATCCTTACAATTTCTCCAGTAATTCTCTTCCTCATTAGAAGATGATTGCACTTTGAGATAATTCCCTCATACTTGCATTCTTGGCCAGGTCCAGGACATTTCATGTATGATTCAGTTCTAGTGGTATGATATATCGATACTAGTCAATTGGATATACTGGCATATTAATTTCTTGTTTTCATCGAATTTTACCATCAGAGTCTAATCGCTTATATTTTTGCATTGCACCTCTGCTATTCGTGAGCAGGATATTGGCAGTACATGCTCTAGGGTGATAAAATTTTATTGTTCTTTTCTTTGGCCTTCGGCTGTTGCATAGTTTCGGCCAAAGAGGGGCATTCTGTAGACACCAAATTTTGTCCCCCCTAGACAATGATGAATAATGGGCAATGAGGAGACATATTTTCTCTCTTCTAGAAAGAAGTCAAATTTTTTGCTCAAATCCAGACTATCCCAGAACTTATGATTGGTCAAAATTCAAATGATGCGGAGAAGGTGACCGGAAGTGATCACTAATACCTTTTGCTAGAATACGACAATCAAGCCTAGCAGGTGCTTGATTCCCATATCATTGGGAAGTGCTCAGAAATACGGTCCCATCGATATCTTGGATGGAAAAAAATGAATACCCAGGTGTGCCATAAAGCCTATTGAAACTTTGAACTAGTTAAACCAGACCAAACCTTAAACCCTAAACCAAACCAGACCAAACCCTAAATCAAACCAGCTAAAATCAAACCAACAAACTAAACCCAAAACCCTAATCCAAACCCTAATCTAAAACCAAACCCTAAACCCAAGCCAAAACCCTAACCAAAGCCCTAGCCAAAACCCTGACCAAAACCCTAGCCAAAACCCTAATCCGAAACCAAACCCTAAACCCAAACCAAAGCCCTAACCCTAAACCCAAACCAAAACCCTAATCTAACCCTAAACCCGAACCAAACCCTAATCTAAAACCCAAAACCCTAAACCCAAAACTAACCCTAACCTAAACCCTAGCCAAAACCCTAATCACCCTAGCCAAAACCCTAATCCAAACCAAACCCCAAACCCTAATCTAAACTAAACCCTAACCCAAACCCAAAACTAAACCATACCTTAAATTTAAACCAAACCCCAAACTTAAACCTAATCTAAACTAAACCCTAACCCAAACCCAAAACTAACCACCATACCTTAAATTTAAACCAAACCCCAAACTTAAACCGGACCAGACCAACCCCTATCCAGAACTTACCGACATACCCACAACTATTACAGCGATAAGACTTCCACCAGGGCTAATCTAAACTAAACCCTAACCCAAACCCAAAACTAAACCATACCTTAAATTTAAACCAAACCCCAAACTTAAACCGGACCAGACCAACCCCTATCCAGAACTTACCGACATACCCACAACTATTACAGCGATAAGACTTCCACCAGGGGCTACTGCCGCCCAGTCTAGTGGGGTAGCCGCCCAGTCTATGAGAGTGGCTGGAGACGAAGCAGGGTGCCACGGATTACTTCCAAGAAGGACAGGGTGGCACGTATCTCTTTCGGTACAACAAGGTGACACAGGGGGATCCGTGTAAGACCTTACACAGATTATGTAAGGTACACATCCATGTAAGGCCTTACACAGATTATATAAGGCCTTACACAGATTATGTAAGGCCTTACAAATCCGTGTAAGCCCTTACATGGATTTGTGGGGGCTTACACGGATTTTACCCCTTACACGGCCTTAGGCAATTTTACACCCCTGCCCCTCCTCTTCTCCTATAAATAGTGACCCTTGGGTCACTGTAAAGACCTCGTAGAAAAAAGAGAGAGAAAAATCCCTGGAGAAAACATTGTTCCGAAAGAGAGTGAGAAAGAGAAGAAAGAAAAAGAGTGTAAGAATCCTGAGCCTAGCTTACTAAGTTAGCTGAAGTTGAAGAAGTCCTGTCTCATTTCTGGAAGCTCAGGTTGTCCATATCAGGTTATTACTGAACTCCTGTTCAAGTTCTTTTTACTTAAATTCAACACTTTTATTACGGTGCGGAAGCCCTGCCAAAATTTCCCGAGCTAATTCCAGTCCTAGGAATACAACGCAGAAGCCCTGTTCAAATTTTTTGAGTTGATTCCAACCCTAAAAATATGGCACGGAAGCTCTGCCTAAATTTTTCGAGTTGATTTCCAACCTTAGGAATACGGTGTGGAAGCTTTGTCTCAAATTTCCAGAGTCAATTCCAACCCTAAGAATATGGCGTGGAAGCTTTGCCCAAATTTATGATTCCAACCCTGAGAATATGGCGCGGAAGCTCTGCCCAAATTTCTAGAGCTGATTCCAACCTTAGGAATACGGTGTGGAAGCTTTGTCTAAATTTCCAGAGTCAATTCCAACCCTAAGAATATGGCGTGGAAGCTTTGCCCAAATTTTTAGTATGATTCCAACCCTGAGAATATGGCGCGGAAGCTCTGCCCAAATTTTCAGAGTTGATTCCGATTCTAGGAATATAGTACATAAGCCCAGTTCAGATTTTTGAAAACCAGAACCCATAGTCACACCCTAGCAAAGAAGCCCTGCCAACTTTCTTACCTAAGTGCCAGAAGTTTTTAATTTCTCCAAGAAAGAGAGAAGAAAATGAAATCATTACCCCTGAGTCGAGGAAAATTATCGAAAAGTTCACCATTTTCGTCAGTCATTATCATGTAAATATTATACTGTAATTTCATGTGCCTCACTTTTGTATATATTGTTTTATGTGTTTATTGTATAAAATAATGATTTATTGTTGTAGTTTCATGTATTAATTTTAGCATTTGTCCATTAAATGTAATTTGTTTCATCATTTTATATGTTATTGCATGTATTCCTCACATGAAATGACGATCATGATTTTCCTGTCATGGAGCATTGCACGTGTATGTAAATAGGATAATTGCATTTTCTATTATTTTATTTATATTTTTATTATTTCATGTGTTCACGTGTATGAAAATAGGATAATAGCATTTTCTATTATTTTATGTAGATTTTTATTATTTCATGTGGTTTTAATATAGATTATATTTCATATGATATTTCAATAATTTCCTACAATTCTTTCATGCAATTTTATGTATATGTGTTGCTGTTATTTTATGTAATAAGATTTCCATGCTAGCTTAGGCTGTTAAAATTCTCGGGGGAGGATATTCAAAATCCAAGCTTTTGGTAGAAAGACCGAAAATTCTGGGCGAGGTGGGTGCCTAACACCTTCTCACACTCGTAACCTGACACAGACCCCTATCTCTAGAACATACCAAAATATGAAGTCAAATTCGAGGGTTCCTTCCTTTCACAGGAATCCAACCCCCTATTCGAGCTCGATCCCTCGATTGAAATTAGGCTCCACCATAGGGTTCTAGGCCATGAATCCTAGATGGCAACTCCAAACATCATGCTTTCCCCATCCCCCCATAGTCGCCAGACCATATTTGGAGACTCAGTTCACCACAACTAGTGAGACCGGGTGAGGAGAAGGAGAAGATAAGCGGAAAGGTAAGAAAAAGGGTATTTTCACTTCACTTACACTGCCCTCCTTTGGGGGGAAGATTTCCAGGCCTGCTACTATAATATCTGTTGATAAGGTTTTAGATTTGATTCTTCAAAACAGGTTTTGGAATGTGAATTTAATAAACTTATTGTTCTCTGGCTCAGAAGTTTCATCTATCCTTTAAATTCCGCTACCTATTTTGGATAAAAAAGATAGTTGGAGCTGGGGTTTCTCAAAGAATGGTATGTTCACTATTAAATCTGCCTACTATTGTGCTTTCTAAGCTACTTGCCCCTCCTATGCCTTTCTTGATATGATATGGGGTACTATATGGAAGCTGGATATTGTCCCTAAGGTGAAGCTTTTCATATGGAGATGTGCCTCTGAGGCTTTGGCTGTTAAACAAATTTTTTTTCATCGTAATTTGGCTGAGTTCTATTTGCCCCATTTGTAAGTCATTTGAGGAAACAATTTTTCATGCTCTTTTCTCATGACCTTTTGCGGAAACTTGTTGGTTTGTCTCCCCTCTCAGATTTAACACTCTTGAATTTAATGGTTCTTGCTTTAAAGATTGGCTGAATCACTTGTTTGTAAAGTATAAGGATATTTCCCCAAAAAAGGATTTTGATGCTGTGTGGTCTGCTCTTTTATGGCAGATTTGGAAGACTAGAAACAGAGTGGTTTTCAATTTTGTGGAGCCAAATCTTGTACATACTATATCTGCTCTCAACATCTCAATTCAGGAGGGCATGCTTCATCTATCTTCTAGGTGGCGGGTGTATTGAATGGTTCTCCAGAAATCTCTCCAAGTTTTCCATCTCCCTCCAACCCAGTCCTTTTCTCGGATGGGGCCTGGTCTGCATGTCTCTTGAGGGGCAGCAGAGGAGTGATCATCAAGGACTATAACAGGTGCTTTGTTGCGGCAAGTTGTAAAACTAGCTTCTCCTTCTCGACCGCTGTGGTTGAAGATGAAGCCATTCAGGATGGTTTACTTTTAGCTTTATGTTTGGGCTTTAGTTGTTTGAATGTGTTTTCTGATTCCTTGTCTGTAGTAAACGCTTTTTTAGGAAGCCTAAACTCTTTAGATTGGGCTGCTAGGGTGGTTGTTGAGGACATTTGTTCTCTAGTTTCTTTGTTTATTTCTATTAATTTTTTTCATATTTCCCGGTCCTCCAAGGGAGAGGCTCATTTGCTTGCTAAGGGAGCTTTACGTCTGGGTCTTTCTCATACTTGGTGGGGCTCTCTCCCAACAGTTTTGATTCCATTTGTATCTGTTAGGAGGTTTTCCTCCTCACTCTTTGCTTAATGAAATTCTTTTCTTTTCTCCAAAAAAAAAAAATATTTGCTACAATAATGGTGAACCCCATTAGCCAGGGGTTTTTAAGGTTTAGGACTCTAGCCTTGCACTTCCACCACAAAACAAGGCTATCAATCGACTAGTGCATCTGCCAACCCACATCAAAACAACCTAAAAATTTTTTCCATACAAAATCGAGCATGTAGCAGCCAATTGCTCCAAAAAAAAATTAAGAAATAATTCCCACTTCAGTAGGCAGGGAATCTGCTGGATATGAGGTAATAATTTTGAAACGGACCTAAATTATAAGCTTATAAAGTAGGGGTGAAGTTCGTACACAAGATAGTATATGAGTTAGATTAGGATACTTAGGAACTGTTTGGTAACATTCTTTTGAAGTATTTCTGTTGTTCTTTTGTTCCTCTGGAACAATAAAATAACAGAAACATGTTTGTTAGCACCAGTTCATTTTTCTATTCTTTTGCAATGAACCGGGCAACTTCCCTCAACACTCTCTCTGGGGTTCGTCGTCAATTTTCTTCTTCACTGCATCTCGGGTTTGTCACCCATTTCTGTTAAAAAAATTGGGGGTGGTTGTGTGGGGGTGCAATGAGGGATTTTCTTGGTTTGGAGCTGACGCTATTGCAACTGGGATCGATAGGAAAAATTTAGATAATTTGAATCTGAACTATCACAACCCTAGCCTAAGAATCCTATCTTGGTCACATACATTGTTCACTCCTTTTTTTTTTTGTCTGCATCCAGGCATATATAGATTCAGTTGGTGATCCTATTGTGTATTATTATGCCGCTCCTCAATTTGATTTGCTGGTTAACGACCACAACTTCCTACAGTGTTGCTCATTATTTCTACGTACACAGATGCAGTTTTTCCAGTTTGCATCCAGAGTTGGAAAGTTTATCAAAGTAAACCTACGTACATGCAATCTGTTCTGCACCCTACACCTGATTCTATTACGAGTTAATGCCTAGACTTTGAACTGCAGCTAGTTCCAGCTGGTCCCATGATTCAATAACCAAGTTCGTGGCCTAGATGGTAGCTAATTTCTCTCACTCTTGCAAATATATAAAGAAATAAAGACTCCTACAAATACAAATGACTATCATGCCAAGAAACCAACTCAACTACAAAACTAAGCAAGGACTTTTTTTTTTTTTATGAAGAGAAATTTCATTGAATATTGGAACTAGAGTAGCTCAAGGCATCCTTAATACAAAGATCAAGAAGCCAAGGAGTAGAGTTTGGCCAAACTGTCTTACTAGTTATTGACAGGGCCTTCTGAGCTAGAGAGTGAGCAAAGCCATTAGCCTCTCTAGAAGTAAAAAAGGAAACTACAAGATTCAAAACTGGCAGAGAAATGCACAATGTCTTGAAGAATAGGTAGCAACTTTAGGGGGCGACTTCCCAGAATTGAGGAGAAAGGAGATCACCTCTTGACAATCAGATTCAACTTGTATGTAATAGAGACCAGCAGAAACAACATAACTCAACCCTCCTTGGATTGCCATAGCTTCCCCAATAGAACTGTTGCTGAAAATTGCTGCCTCTGAAACTAAGATTGCATAAAAAGATTTGAATGATGCTTTAGATGAGAATTGGTTGCTGCCTAGAACTCAGAGAATGCCATGTGCGCAGCTTGGATAACCTCCTTGGGGGACCAAGTCCTTCAACAAAAAATTAGATCATTCCCAGCAATCCAAAGCTTCCAGCAAATAAAGGAACATAAACTGAGAGATTCAGCAGCTCTATTCTTGTCCAGCTTTAAACGGTCATCCCAACTGGCCAATAACTCAAGTAATTTAGGAGTTCTTGTAGTCGAAACAGAGAAGAAGGAACTCATGCAATTTTATTGATGTTGCGAAGGCGGATCCAGTAGATAACACCCCAACTACAACCCACAGGACTTATAGGACCCCTAATACCAAGAGGAGGAAGAGCAGGTGCTCAGATTTCTCAATGGCCTGAGAAGCCATTGCAGACATCAATCAGGCCATGATAAAGAGGCACAATTCTGCCACATCTGCACCTCAAACAGTGAATCATAACCCATTCTCCATTTCTAAATGTATAGATGTGCTTTAAACCCTCTCTGATATGGGAAATGATACCTTTAAGAAGGCAATGGATTGGATTATGGTAGACGTGAACTGGAGAGAGGTCTTCATTTATTGCTCCACACCCCGAAAGTTGTTGCTTCTAGAGATGCTTGACCGATCTTTTTTTTTTTTTTTTTGGCTAAAGGTCAGAATTGTATTAATGAAACAAAAATATAAAAGGAAAAACAACAAGGTACAACTTTAGTAGAGAAGAGATGCTTAACCGATCATGCGTACTATTTGTGGGTTTATGGTAAACCCGAACTCATATGGTGTTTTGAACAATTTCTTTAAGATAGTACATGAATGTCTATAATGTTTGGTTATATTTAATTTTACTGATGGATGATTAGGCTTATCATATTTCTGATGAATTAAGGATGATTATCTTTTAATATATTTTACGATTATTGTTTTGTAAACCATGTGGATATCTTGAAAGAAAGAATCCACGGCAAGAGAGAGAGAGAGAGAGGGGATATTGGATGGCAACGAGCAGCAACCTTAGTGTGACGGAGGAGGCAAGAACTTTGGGCGATGGATAGGATCTAGATGGCCAACCCTCTCTGGATCGTGTCCCTGAATCGCCTACTACCATTCTTCCACAAAAATCTTATGCATCGGCTATTGGAAGCATCTTCCCTAAGATTGATGATCTTCCTGATCCCGTTTATGCTGGCAGCTTCACAGAGGTAATCATCCCTTAGGATGCTTACAAAGATCGTTTGGGGAGATATGATTTTGCTCTGATCGGAAGGATTAACTTCCACTATATTTTGCTAGATGCAATTTGAAAAGAGGCAACAGAAGGATGGAAAATCAAGGGGAAGGTGAAGATGGTTCCTATGGGGAAAGGTTATACCATATTTCAGTTTGAAACTGAAGGTGATATGGCCTCCATTTGGCAGCGTAGTCCGGATCATTTGGGTGGGCAATATGTCAGATTCCAGAGATGGCGGCCAGATTTTAATATACATGAAAAACAAGTGAATAAGGCATTAGTCTGGATCAGATTCCCCAATCTACCACTGAAATACTAGCATGAAAAGGGTCTTTTGACTATGGCAAAGGCGGTAGGAAGACCGGTTGCGCTTGACCAGCGAACCAAGCAAGTCATGTATGCGAACTTACTTGAGTTTTAGTAGAGATGGAAATAGGATGTATTCAACCAGATGAGATTCAAGTGGAGAGAAGGCAGCCAGGAATCTCTACTCTTTTTTGGTTGAAACAAAAGATAACATATGAAGACAACTTGGGGCGATGTGGTTTTTGCAAAAAGCTTGGTCACACCATAGCTTCATGTCGAGACAAGAAGATTGCTGATGCTAATGAATCTGAGTAGCAAAGAGAGGCTGGGATCCCAGGCGCGGTTTATGTGGATGAGCAGCCGCAACTATCTACTAGTCAATCCAGGGTGAACCCACTATTCACTGATGGAGATGCCACCATAGAGGGTGGCAGTAATGGCAGATTGGGCCAACACTTGTGTGCAGAGGGAGGAGCTACCACTGGGGGCGGTGATGAGGAAAATGATGCAATTTCGAAAGGAGATTCAGAAGATAGAATCTCAGAAGATCTCACCCCGCAGTCAAGGAGACCTTCGCCCTTTAGTGCACAAATCAGATTACCTTCGATTGTTAACTCCACTGTCCACATGGAATCTGAGCCTCGATTAAAAGTTCTTTTGGACGTGATTGACCAAAATTGGGAACTAATGTATTACCTGTACAAGAAATGGAGCACCCCATTACCCACGACCCAGAGAGCCTGGGTATGGGGCCTGTGATTGACTCAGAAAGGGGGACTAATGCACCATCGATGCATGAGGCTGTTAGTAGGAGCCAGCGCCACATACCTCGCGGAGGCTTTCCTACTAATGAAAGGCGTGGGTAGGATCAGCAGGGGCTGACTCGTGGCAATGTTGGGATCGACTATGTTGACTTGGCTGTCAGACAGTGTGCGGAGGGAGGTGAAGGTTGGACTGTTTATCAGAAGAGGAAAGGGAAGAAGACTGCAAAAAAGGATCAGGCCCCTGCAAGGATTGATCGTACCAAACACTCCCACATGTGACCATACGTGTTCTATTCTGGAACATCCATGGTGTGAAGAAGGTTGCCGCTAAGGTATACAGGATTTATTATGCATTGTCGAGCCCATGATCGACCCTGTGAAATTCCCATTTCTTTTCTTTAATAAACTTGGCTTCGATTGTCATGTCATTCACAATTTTCATATCAACAAGGAGCCAAACTTGTGGGTATTTGGAGAAACATGAAGAAGCCTCTTGTTTCTTCTATGTCAAAACAATAGCTCTCCCTCCATATTGACTGGAATAGGTGCTTGATTGACATCTCAGTTATCCATGCTAGATGCCTCAGAGCAGACCGCCGAAGCTTGTGGCTGGATTTGATTGCTGGAATCTCTTCCAGGCCTAGACTGATCCTAGACTACTTTAATACAACCCTTTTTTATCACAAAAGGAGAGGGTTAGGGCGGTTCTATATGGGCGTGGCCGCTAAATTTGGTGCAATGGTCGATGCAGCCTCTATGATTCAAATTCTTTCTTTTGGGGGGAAATTTATCTGAAGCAACAACAGAAAGAGGGGGCATGTCTCAGCTGTTCTGGATAGGTCTTTTGTCAACACAAATTGGCTGAACTTGTTCAATGACTGCACCCAATAGGTCTGCTCGGAGAACTCTTCTAAGCCCAAAAATTAACCTTTCAGGATCAACAAATTTTGGATGGAGCACAATGACTTTCTTAGCATGGTGGAGTGTGCTTGGAATATGCCCTACCTTGGCTCTTTAATCTCATCATTGGCCTCAAAACTAAAAAGACTGAAGCCCATAATCCGATCTTGGTCTTGGGTTGCCTTCCCAAACTTGGATATGGAGTTTTCGAGCTCCAAGATTGCGGTGAAGGAGATTCAGAAAAGAATCGAGGATGAATGGATATCTGAGAGTCTTTTCAGCATCGAGGCGAATGCCAAAACCCGACATTGGAAAGCCTTGGATAATCTTGAAAAGCTATGGGTGCAAAAGTCTCGGGTTAGATGGTTGAAAGAAGGTGATAGAAATTCTAGATTCTTTCACATGATGACGAAAGTCAAGAGGTCTAAAAATGCTATCAGAAGCATTATTAGAGATGATGGTGCAGAGATCACGGATCACAAGCATATGGGGAATTACCTTGTCAATTTCTTCTCAACCTTTCATAGAAGAGTGGATCTTCAGAACCACTTGGATATCTTGGATACCATCCCCAAAGTCTTGCATCATGAGGACATGTTGCTTCTTGAGGCAATTCCTTCTGATGTAGAGATTAAATTAGCGGTCTGGGATTTAGATCCTGATAGCTCACCTGGTCTGATGGCTACTTAGGTGCTTTTTTCAAGAAGTGTTGGAATATTATCCATGGAGACGTGTGCAGAGCTGTCAAGCAATTTTTCTCTTTCGATACTCTTCCGAATGGAATCAATAATAATTTTTATTATTAATTCCCAAGGTAGATGGTGCCAGATCTCTGGATAAATTTTGGCCCTTATGTATGGGCAATTTCTTTTGGAAAATTTTATCCAAATCATGGCTACTTGCATCACAAGCTTCCTCCCCAGGATTATTTCCCCTGAGCAAGGCGTTTTCCAGTGCAGGAAATTAATTCAATCCAATATTGGTCTGGCTTCTAAGCTCACCAATCTTATGGGGAAGGCTTCTAGAGGGGGTGGATTGGGCTTAAAGCTTGATGTGAGGAAAGCTTTCGACACTCTTCGTTGGGATTTTCTTTTCATGGTGCTCTCAAAATTTGGTTTCTCTGAGACCATGATAGGATGGATTTTTTCCATTCTTCATTCTGCCAGAATCTCTATTCTCCTTCACGGAGGCTCTATTGGATTTTTTGAAGTGAGTAGAGGCCTAAGGCAGGGTGATCCCATTTCTCCAATTCTTTTTATTATTGCTGAAGAAGTGCTCTATAGGGGTTTGAAAGATTTGGCCAAGAAGAACCTCATTAAGCCTATTGCTAGTCCCAGAGGTTCTTTGGTCCCAACTCATATATTATTTGCAGACGACATCTTTATCTTCCTTAACGCTTCCAAATGCTACATAAAAAGTCTAAAATTTTTTTTAGAAAAGTATCAGAGCTTCTCTGGGCAGGATTTCAACCTTCACAAAAGCAACATGTTCCTTGGAAAAGCCTCAGCAGATAAAAGACAATGGTTGGTTGAGTCAATGGTTGTTCCTATTTACTACTTCCCCACCAATTACTTGGGTGTTGAAATATTCCAAGGAAGAGTCAAGAGAGACCCCCTTCTCCCTGTGATGGACAAAATCAAGGCAAGATTCTCTGGATGGAAAGGTAAGGTCCTCTCTTTGGCTGGAAGAGTTGAGCTTATTCGATCTGTTATTTCTGGAATGCCTCTCCATAGCTTCTCAGTGTATTGGTAGCCCATGTCTCTGATTAAGCATCTTGAGTCTTGGATGAGAAATTTCATTTGAATAGGGGAGATCGACTCATCTTAGTCCATCACTGTGAGATGGGACTCAGTTTGCAAGCCTAAAAAGGAGGGGGGTCTTGGTATAAGGTGCCTCAGAGATGTTAACAAAGCTTTGCTAGCTAAGTTAACTTGAACATTAAAGCATGAGAAATCTGATTTCAGTAGTCTTCTCAGAGCCAGATTCTTATCTAGTCATGGGTACCCTAAGAAAGGATTTAAAAAGTCCTCTATATGGCCTGGTATTTAGAGAATGTGGAAATTTGTAGAGGACAACGAAAGATGGATCATGGGAGATGGAAGGAAAATAGATTTCTGGAGGCACAACTGGATGGGTTCCCAATAGATCCTTAGCCTCTCTGGCCTGAGTGTGGATTTTTTTTCAAGAATTTCTATCCTTCAGTGGCAGAGTTCATTGAAAATGGTAACTGGAAGTTACCCTTGGTGGAATCTAACCTTCTCAAGTAGATCTTCTAGTCTATTCGCTCTTTGCCTCTTCCCTCTATCTTGGTGGAAGATAGGTGCATGTGGAAGCTGACCCCTTTAGGAATTTTTTCAGTAAGACTGCATAGGATGCTATTAGATAGCCTTCTCTGGCTATTCATTGGGCTTCTATTGTTTGGCATAAGCTTTGTCCTCCTTAGCTTTGCACCCTCGCTTGGCGTTGGGTCCATGGCAAACTGTCAAGTGACTATAGGGTCCAGACCAAAGGGATTAGCCTCTCCTCCAGATGTGATCTTTGTGGTGAGAGCGAAGACTCTTTTAATCATCTTTTCTTGGCTTGCAAATTCTCTCAGGACATTTTGGCGAATGTTGCTACAATGTTTAATGTGGTTTGGATCAACAAACCATCAGTTGATGAAGTGATTAAATGGTGGAAGATCAAGGGCAAAGGTTGGTCACTAAAAGACCCATGGGTGATCAGTCTGGTTGTCTCTGTTGATGCTATTTGGAGAGAGAAAAATCTTAGAAGGTATGAAAATAAATCTCGAAGCTCTTCCATGGTGTTTGCTGCCATCTCTAGGGATGTTGCTTCCCTATGATTTGGACTAAAAATCTCGCCTAAATCTGTGATTGACGTAGTCATCTGCAGAAAGCTTCAGATATCTATTGCTCCATCTGCCCTCCTTAGGACCCTGGAAATTTATTGGTGCAAGCCTCTATTTTCCTAGATTAAGCTTAATGTTGATGGATGCTCCTTAGGGAATCCTGGACGAGCGGGGGGAGGTGGCATCTTTAGAGACCATCAAGGGAAAAATATTCTTTACTTCAGCGTTTTTCTGAGTGTAGCCTCAAACTTCACTGCAGAATTCTGGAGTCTAATTAAGGGCCTTGTCTACGCTCGAGAGATGGGCATCAGACACCTTTGGATTGAATCGGATTCAATCTCTGTTGTATCCATGCTTCACCACAGATTCATTCCCTGGTTCATCCTACAAGATTGGACCAACCTCCTTGATTATGTAGATGCTATCGTGTGGAAGATATCTCACTGCTTCAGAGAAGCCAACTCGATCATAGATTTTCTTGCTAAAGATGCAGCCAAGACGTGTACATCAGGCTTAAGAACAACTTTGCCAGCCTCGGTTGTTAACAATCTTCTAATGGATGAAGTAGGGCGTCCTAGATACAATTTTATTAATTGTGGTGGTGAATTTTTTTCGGTTGTGAGTCTCTGCTGATGGCAATGCCGAAGGTGGGGGCTCTCTTTTGATTCATTATTTGGATCCTATTGTATTCCTTTTAATTCTTTTTTCATCGTTTTAATAAATTCGACCTTCTAGTGAAGAAAAACCATGTGGATATCTTGGATGATTATTTGTTTTAATGTTGAACTATTAATATTTTACAATAATGGGGCAGATATATACATCCATGTATGCATTTTTTTTTTAATACCCATGGTGTCCAGATCTTTGAACCGACTAATCCCTGGGTTCACTTTGACACCACTTACATAGGATCGGGTTAGTTCGAGACGGAAACTCTCATGCGGTGGCCCCAAGAAGTTAGGTGCAGCAGTGAAGGTTTGATCATGGGACCTCGCTTCCTGAGGCGGAGTATTGTGTCCCCTCCAAGCCAACTGCGCTAGTCCCCTCCATTTATGCATGATTATGGTCTTGACCAACATGTTTTTGAGCCCCATATTAGGGATCATATATTACATTGTGTTATGCTCGGTAGCACAACCATTTTTCTCTTATGGCTTCTCATTTTAATTATCTTCCTTCTTTATTTATATAGCATTAAATATGTAATCCAACTAATTGATACTATTTTTTTCATTTTTAATACAATTGATTTTCTAGCGAAAAAGATGTAATTCAACCTTTTGTGATATTGTAGGTAAGTTGGCTTTTTGTGCAGAAATCCACCATATTTGGTGGGAAAGAAATAAAAAAAGCTGGACTTCCTCTTCCCCGTTCTATTGATCAAATATAGTATGCCTTCACCTTCAAGGTGAGGGGTATAAAATAATTTATAGGTGTGCCAGATGCCCAAATTCTTTTAGAAATCACCTTCTTTGGCTTGGGATCTTCCACTTGTATCTCCCTCCCCCTAATTTTGGTGAAGCTTTTTTTTTTTCCTCCCCCTTTTTTTAATGTTTCATTATTTTCTTGGCATGTAATTTGCCCCCACTCCTAGTTTTCCTGTATCCCCCTTGATGGTTGTTTTGTCCCCTCCCTTTGGTTCTTCATTTGATTGGGCCTTAGTCTTTGGATAACCTATGACTTGACTTTGTATTTCCTTTTTTTCTTTTCTTTAATATATTTTCATTCACCTTAAAAAAAGATGTAATTCAACTTTTAGAACTGAATATGTAAGACGCAAAATGAATATTGGTCTTGGGTGGTCTTTTTTGTAATTAATTATGGCGCTCAAATTCGGAATCCTACTTCGATCACACATGGCCAGCATAATTGTTTGAATATTTAAGAGAAAAAAATGAAACTTATTAGTGAAAGGATGTCACTTTGTAATTATTAGTGAAGGATGGTATTTATTTAATTTTATGGAAGTTGAAGAAATACTTCTATTAATGGACATTTCAAACGCTTTCCTGTTTCCTTCCTGATTTAGAAATACTTTATTCAGTGTTACCAAACATATTTCTTTCTCACATGAGTGCTCCTGAATAGAAAAAATTTCGATCAAAAATAGTTTTTTGGGATAGAAACATTATCGAATAGATCCTTATGAGCTAGAATAGAGTTCAGATTTGAGTTAGTTTTTCTTAGTCAGTGTAAGTCCTTTTGTGAGTTGATTTAAGGATTTTAAAAAGTGACATTGTTTTACAACCCCCCCCCCCTTTTTTCAATTAGGCTTAATTTGAGTAAAGAATTTTGTGTTTTCTCAAGAGTTTTGAAGTTGTGCATATAGAACTAGTATCCCAGATCTGATTCGTTCTTCTTCTTCTATTGATCTACCCTAATCAGGTGTGATTTTTTTTCTCCCTAGGAATCAGAATTTATATTAAAAAAAAAAGAATAAAAAAATAATTACAAAGCCAAAAGGCTACTCCAAAGGGGAACAGGAAGAGAATCTAAGAGCTCCTCCAGACCCACCTTCGGCATTGCCATCAGCAGGAAGGAAGCCCAAAGAACTCAACTTGGAAAACAAAAGAAAGGACTAGGAAAATCTAAATCTAGGGAGCTTGAGGGCGTCTCTCTCCAATTCCATTTGGATTATTGCACATTCTACAATATTTTCACTGGTGGATGGTTCCTGCCTTCACCAGCTGGCCGGTGACCATCCGCCGGTGAAGGTAAAATTGGGGTTTTCTTGCCCAGATCAGCCCTATTGGCCCTGTGGCCCCTGTGTATGGTGGTGGGAATATGTATTTTTCAGTGGGGTGTCATTTCCCAACTCCATTCCCCTTTCTCCTTCTTTTGTATAGTTTACAAATTGGGTTTTGTGATTTTAGGGTTGGTTTTTCATGTAGGGTATCCTCACACACTTCACTTAGCTTAGGTTTAGTGAAATTAGTGAGTGGATCAACATAGGGTTTCAAGATACACCCAATTTCCTCAATACACAAGTCTAGGTTAGGATACATTGGGGAAGACTTAGGTTGATCCCATGGAATGTCCATTAATGGCTCATGAGATCACTCTCCCACCATACCTAGGTTTAATTTCATTTTCCCCAACTTAGGATTAGGTTAGGATGTTAGGTCATAGAGGATTTGTTCAAATTCCCAAATCCTAGGGTTTTGGGGTAGGGATTTCATAGGGATTTGTCCTTAGACCCAAGGTTGAGTGAATAACCTTGCCAATATAGGTCTCTTACTCTAATTTCCCTCTTCCATTATGTAGTATTTATGGTTGGGTAGGTGGAATTTGGTTGGGTCTCCATTACCCCCAATAAAGAGTGAAATGGGAAGGAGAGAGAGAGATAGATAGAGATTTATGTGTGTGTGTGGAGAGATGAGCATATAGGCTTACCTCAAGAATGGAGCCCTATCCTTCCTCCTTCCTTCCTCTCCTTCTCCTTCTTCTTCTTCTTCTTCTTTCTCCCTTTCCTTCTTTCTATTTTGGTAGGAGAAGAAATGTATGGTAACAGCCCTATTTATAGCCACTTAAGTCCCACTAAGGGCTGTTTGGGGAATTAATGGGTTTTTACCCAATACTGGGTTATTCCGTTATTCGGCACTAACAGGCCCACCCTAGGGTGTCCGGATACGTTCATCTATTCCCCAATAGGTTGTACCAACTATTGGGGGTGGTTTGATGTGCACGGGTGTGAAGATCTAGGTCCCACGACAAATTAACCGGTTTTCGGCCAGTATTCTCACCGGAGGGTGTTCACCATCACCGGTGGAGGCATAACTAGTCACTTTGTATGGTGATTTCTCCTTTGTTTGAGTGGGGCCTTCTCAAGGGTTTCTAGTGTGCGTGAGGTTCAACTGACCTTTCCCCTCGGGTTCGGAATCCCTTCCAATTACTTAAGCATGGGTAGTAGGTGCAAGTGGGGTCGCCCTTCCTTCTCGGCAAAAGACGGATGCAACCCAGTGCTCACTGGTACTAGTGTCCTCCGGCGTCGCACCTGAACATTAAATAGGAAGTTTTAGGGTTCGGGTATAACAAAAATAGGATCAGAGAAATTCTGCATAGCAGCTGATTTAGCGAGGAAATCAGCTATTGGGTTTGGTTCACGAAAACAGTGAGTAATCTTCCACTCCACCGACATCAAATAATTGGAAAGTGATCTCCATCTTTGGAAAACAAACCAGGGAACTACACCTCTGATGAGGAGATTCACAACAACCACAGAATCACATTCAACCCAAAGCTTTTAGATTCTGAGAGATCTTGTATAATCAAGCCCCGAGATAACCCACATAATTCAACCTCAAAATTTGTACAAACACCAAGGGGAAATCTGAAGTTAAAGTTAATATTAGATTTATCATTTCTTAGAATTCCTCCAATACGAGCCCTTCCCCGGTTCCCAAGAGAGCAACCATCAGTATTGAGTTTTGTCCAGCCTAGAGGAGGGAGACACCAAAAAACTTCAATCGGATCACTTCGTATGCTAGAGATACAAGGAATTCCGATGCGTCTTGCACAAAGCAAATCAGAGAATGAAAGAAGCCTTCTCAAGAGCACCAAAGATTGAGAGAAAAGTTCACTCTTTACATATGAAAGAACACACCCAAAGCTGATGCAGATGCCTTCATGCCACCATAAATTTCTCTCCCTCCAGATGAAATATGGAATTAGGACAAAGGCCTTAATCCATATTTTCTTAAAATTTATAGACTTCGATTTCTCCTTCCACCAATGAGAAAGGTTCTCAGTGCTTGATATGGGTGGCCAAGTAACACTGAAAAGATCACAAAAATGATTCCACAGAGAAATAGAGAAAGGGCACTGGAAGAAAAGACGATCGAACGACTCTTCAGAGGAGCCATAGAGATCACATTTTGAAGGCAAATAAATACCCTGTCTACTAATCACATCATCTGATGGAAGCTTTTTCTAAACGAATCTCCAGCCAAAGACAGCCTGCCTTGGAATAATTTTTTATTTCCATAAAAGAGAAGACCAATCAACCTTGGAATGCCTCCTTCTAATTTTCTCCCAAGCTGTTTTAATAGAGAAGACACCAGAGGGGGAGAGATTCTAGTGACATGTATCATCCATGCCTGAGACATGAATCAATTTAATTTTCTCAAATTTTTCTTGAAGAAAGTTTGAGTTGACATGAGGACGACACCAATGGTTATCTGAAATGAAGTCAGCTACCTTCAAATTCACACCTTCAAACTAGCTGTGATCTAGATCAGAGTCTTCAGTAATAGATCTCCCTTTAATCCATTTATCCTACCAAAATTTAATTTTTGAACCATTCCCAACTGACCAAGCTTCCATTTCAGAGATAAAAGGTCAAATCTTTTTCAGCCCAGGGAGAATTGAGGATGATTTATAAGATGGTCGAAGAAAGTCATCCCTCGAAAAAAATCTAGATCTGAAAAAATTGCTCATCATTGAGTTTTCATGTTTGATTTGCCAGCCCAACTTGCACAGACAAGCCTTGTTAACATCTCTCATTTTTTGGAGACCTAAACCACCCTCTTGCTTTGGCTTGCACATATTCTCCCACTTCACAACCACTTTCTTTTGTTTCTTCATGTCACCTGAACAGATAAAGTTTCTCATCCAACGCTCCACAATCTTGATGGAGGATTGGGGCCACCAATAAACTGCAAAGTTATGGATGGGAATACTGGAGACCAATGACTTGACAAGCTCCCCCCGACCTACAAGGGAGAGTAATTTTCCCTTCCATCTAGCCAACTTGGACTTGATTTTATCCAAAAGAGGAAGCAGATGAGTCATAGAAACATGCCCCTTGAAGATTTTGACACCCAAATACTTAGTGGGCAGGTGGGATTAGGAATCCCCAGGGTCTCAGAGATAAAATGCTTCCTATGAGGAGCAAGTTTCCCAAAGAAAAGCCTGCTTTTACTCAAGTTAATGTGCTGCCTAGTAAACTCCTGATATTTGATTACAAAATTCTGCAAGTGTTTGAGATATTTGGCAGAAGCATTCATAAAAACAAAAATATCATCTGCAAAGAGAAGGTGGGTTGGGGTAAGAGCCCCCCTATGACATGGAAGAGATCTAAGATTCCTTTATCAACCATCTTTTCCAGCCCTCTACAGAGCACTTCCTCTGCTAAAATGAAAAGGATAGGAGAGATTGGGTCACCCTGCCATCACCAGCACCAAAAAATCCCATAGGACCTCTATTAACTAAGATAGAGATTCTTGATGAGGAAAGAATCTCATTAATCCAGGAAATCCACTTATTTGAAAATCCAAATTTTCTCAGACTAGCAAACAGAAAATCTCATGAAATGGAATCAAAAGCTTTTTGGACATCAAGCTTAAGACCCATACCACCTCCTCTAATAGTAGAATGCATAAGATTAGCCAGCTCAGAGGCAAGGCTGATATTGGAAAAAATGACTTTCCCTTTTTGGAAGGCACCCTGCTCCTCAGAAATGACGAGGGGAAGAAAAAGACTGACCCTGGAGGTAGGGATTTTGGTAAGGACCTTACAGAAAAAATTCTTCATACAGATAGGCCAGAATTTATCAAGAGAAAAGGCTCCAGGAACCTTAGGAATTAAGATAACAAAGCAATTATTGACACCCTTTTATGAAGATTACCCACCTTGAAAAAATAGGAGACAGCTCTACAAAAATCCAACTCAATAATGTCCTAGACTCGTCTGAAGAATTTACCTGAGAAGCCGTCAAGGTCAAGGTCCCAGACTGCTTTCTTGATTTCATCATGATCTGGAATTGCCTCAAGAAAGGTGTTGTCATCATCGTTCAACTCCTGGGTGATAGAGTCGAGAAGATCCCAGTGAGGGGTGACCGGAGTGGCTCCATGAAAAACCTCATAAAAATCCGAAATAAAGAGGACAAAGACGCCTGGTCTGTAACCCACATTCCATCCTCTTTTTTTAGAGATCAGATCTGATTATGGGAACGCCTCATCTTTATTGACAGGTGGAAGAATTTGGTGTTGCCATCACCATCTTTCATCCACTTTGGTTTTGCCTTATTAGTCCATAAACTTGCTTGAAGATGAGACGCCTTAAGAAGGGCAGTCTTGGCATCGGCTTCCCTGTTGAAAAGATCATCAGACATACCCACCAAATCAATTTCATCTTGAATTTATTTTAGAGTGGAGGTGTGATCTTTCCTCATTCTTCTTGTCTTTTCATATTATTCTCTATTTCTTATATCTTCATTTAGCTTTCTTCTAATTCACTTCTCTCTCTCTATATATATATATCTCATACTACTATTAAAAAGTACATACTCCCGGTCTTTGGTATACTTTTTCACTAAGACAAAAAGACCGTTGACATCTACACAAAAAAAATCCAAATGACCAAAAAACCCTCAAAATGGAAGATAAAAAAATAATAATTATCTCTCTCTCTCTCTAAACATGGAGGAGAAAGGTAATTCTTGCTATTACTCTTCCTTAGGTCTCTCTCTCTCTCTCTCAATGTCGCTCTCCATATTTAAATCTCTATAATTATTTAAAAAAAAATCCTCACTCATCCTCTCACCCCTCAAAATGGAAGATGAAAAGAATAATAATAATAAACTCTCTCTCTCTCTCTCTAAACGTGGAGGAGAAAGGGGAAGTAATTCTTTCTATTACTCCTTAAATTTCTCTCTCTCTCTCTCTCTCTCTCTCTCTCTATTTTTTTTTTTGCTAAAAATTTATTTCATTGAAAGGAAAAAAAAAAGACTAACAAAAGAAGCATAAAACCACAAGCTAATTCAATCTGCCCACCTTCGGCATGGCCATCAGCAGGAGGAAAGAAAAGCACTAAGAAAAATGAAAATCGGGATGCCCATCAGAGTCCCTTGCAAGAAGATAATGTATGAGTAGGAAGAGGCACATTAGCTCCTGAGATCCTCGTCTTCGCCACATCTCTGGTGAGGTGATCCGCAATGGAATTCCCTTGTCTAAAATTATGGGTTATCTTCCAACTGATTCTATCTAGAAATGGCTGGAGATACAACCATCTCTGGAGAGTATACCATAGAATTTTCTTGTTATGGATCATGGTCACCACCGCACTGGAGTCTGATTCCACCCAAAGGCTGCTGACGCTCATGTCCTTAGCACGCAACAAACCCTCCATCAATCCCCCACCTCTGCTTTGAATACACCAGTAACTCCCATAAACTTTTTATAAGTCCCCAATACTCTGCCCAGGTGATCTCTAAAGATGCCACCTACTCCTGCTCGGCCTCGATTGCCAAGTGAGCTACCATCGAAGTTAACCTTGATCCAGTTAATCGGAGGTTTGCACCATTAAACTTCCAAGATGTCTTTGTGCCCATCATCCTGAATGGGGATGCCTAGCTTCTTACAACACTGTAAATCCGCTATGGATTTCACCTCTCCTCTCATCGTTGGATTGTTTCTTCTTATGTCCTTGAGAATCATAAGAAAGACATACCTGCTCAAGTGGGAGTTGTTCTCAGCTTTCCTTGCATTTCTCTGCCTCCATAGGTGATCCAACTCAATAGCCATGGTCATGTTCCATGCCTCCTTACAGAAAACCAATTTTAGCTTTCTCTTCCACCAATGAGCTAACTCAAGAAGCGATCCCTGGACATGCCACTCCACATCGAAAGAATCACACAAAGGGATCCAGATCTCCCTAGAATAGGAGTAGTTCATGAAAACATGGTCTAAGGTCTCTTCTTCAGAGTTACACAAGACACATCTAGAAGCAAGGGGAATCGCTCTCTTCTTAACTGCATCATCTGTAAGCACCTTACCATTGATCACTCTCCAAGATAAAATGGAGACCCGAGGCTGTTGATTTTTGCAGCAAATGATGGACGCCCAAGGAACATTAGGCTTCTTCATTCTTATATCCTCCCAAGCAGATTTAGAACTAAAAATTCCATCATGAGAAAGAGACCAAACGCATCTATCTTCGCATGCATATTCGGGAATGACTATCTTCTTTACCTCATCGAATATTTCATTCATAAAGATGGAGTACATCTGAGGGAGATTTCACTTGAAGTTCACAATGAGGCGGCTTACTTTCCCTTTCAGATTGGAGAAGTCGAATCCTTCCATTAGCTCGTTGTCTTTGAGACCCTTTGACCAGCCCAAGAGTGCTTCCAAAAGCTTATTTTTCTCCCATCTCCCATAATCCATTGCTCCTTAGAAGTAATGTAGTCCCACATCCTTCTAATCCCAGGACAGATTGAGGATTTTCTGAATCCTTTATTTGGAAGACCATTTTTGCCGAGAAATCTAGCCATCAAGAAGGCATTAGGGCTAGAGTTTTCATTTTTTATTCTCCAAGCCATGCTGCAGAGCATAGCCTTGTTGACATTGCACAACCTACGCATGCCTAGACCCCCTTCTTCTTGGGCTTACAGTACTGGTCCCAGCTAACCACAAATTTTTTTTTTGAAGTATCCACTTCCCCTATCTGGACAAAATTTCTCATCCATCTTTCCAAGGTACCAATAAGAGATGTAGGCCATCAATACACCGCGAAACTATGAGTAGGCATGCTCAAAATCACTGAGCGAACCTGTAATACCCTACTTCTTAAACCCGGTCTGATTACACGGTTGACCCGGGTTAACCATGCAGGACCCGAACCGGAGAGAATTAGAGCGGGTTCCTTATGGACTATGATGGCAAGGGTGACCTTAAACACCGGCTGGCCCGACAAGTCCGAGCCAGTGCCAGAAGAGATGGGGGTACCCAAGCCGTGTACATGCACCTATCATAAGGACATGTACGGATAAAGCAGGTATGTAGCCGTATATTAAGGTGCATATGTATATTATATCGTATGCCAAAAGTGAGATTCGTGCTGAGGCCCGAACTCTGTCAAAGTTGGCCAAGTTTTGGCCCTTAGGTGGGCGGATAGGTGGGCGCATCCACCCACCTGAGTGACCCATCCATGTGATTGCTTAGTTATTTTAAAGAAGTATATATATAGCATTTATACTTTTCTTTTCTTTTCTCATTTATGACACTCATACGTTGGTGAGAAGAGTAAAGAGGAGAGAGAAAAGAAAGGAAAGAAGAAGAGAAGAGAAGGAAGAGGAAGAAGGGATGGATTTCAGCAGCGCCGAGGCTTGATCTCCCCATTCCGATGCGGGAAGAGTGATCTTCAACACTAGATCTACATTTAGAGATAAGCAAGGTTGGGTTCCTTAAACATTCACCATACCCAAGTAAAACCCTTGATTCGAGTAGGGTTTCTTGAGATCTTGTAAATCCCCTTTGAAATGATGAATCTAAGGTTTAATAGATGATTTATATGTTGATCTTGAAGGATTTGAAGAAGTATTTACAAGGTTGGAGAAGCATTGTGGATTTGAAGTGATTTTTGGGGTTTGAAGGTGTTCTTGAGCAAAGAAGGTAAGATGGCTTCCCATTCCTTAAATCTAACATAGATCTAGGGTAGAACCATCCAATAAGACTTTGAAAGTGTGAGGAATGGGTTTGGAAAAGCCCCATTTGAATCCCCAAAGAATGGAGGAAGTTGGGAAGAAACAGCAGGTTTCCCGCCAAGACCGGTGGGCCATCTGGCCCGCCTATGGGCACCCGCCTGAGAGGGCAGGGCCTCGGGCACAACCGGCGGGCTAACTGATGGGCCACCCTGCCCGTCGATCTTAGCAGACCCCCTGGCCCAATCGGTGGGCCAGACAGGTGGGTCAGCCTACCCGCCGGTCCAAACCGGTGGGCCAGACTGGTGGGCGAGACAGGTGGGCTGTCTGACCCACCTGAGAGGCTCCAAATGTGATTCTTACATCCGATTAGACCCAAATCGGACGTGCGACCTTCCTTTAACGTTCTAAACATGATTTTGTCATCGGATCTCATTAATTTTGATCCTAAAATGGTGAAATACTAACTCCGCTCACTCATGTTAGGTTCACCAAATCCTACGCTTCTCGCACCGGATCTCACCCGTACCGAACGAGAATCCTTGTACACTATAGGTAAGTGGGGAGAGGACGTTTGGCCTTGTTTCAAGGCATTTTTTGGCATTCATTTAATTGTATCTAGTCTAGTCATGCTATCATGAAAATGCTATGTAGATTAGTCATCCTCACATTATTATGCATGGGTGTTGTGTTTATTTTCTAAATTCCAAGTGATAATATGTTTCTGTGATGAATGTTGACATCATTGTGCATGATGCATTAATAGACTAGATGCCGTAGTCGGCTTGAAAACGAGTGCATTGGTGGCCCGTGGTATGGGACACGGTGGCACTATGCAATCGTACTATTGTCATATAGGAGTATGCGGTTTAGGATTTTCACCTTCCCGTGCTACGACCCTTCCTAACAGGGGTTAAGGTGTTGGGTTACCATTTGGGGGGAAGCAGTGGTCGCGGTTGTCGGGTCACTGTGGCGGTTAGACATAACGCCCGGCAGGTCATTAGGACAGTCGGCAACCCCGGTGGTATATTCAAGAGGGCCAATAGTACTGCTTTTAAATTGCTGGAGTCAGCACCTTTAATTTTAGTCATTTACTTTTCTGTTGAGAGCCGGTGGTCGGCATGTTTTTACTTTTCCGAGTACTCACGGTGGGCCTTCTCTGACAGCCCTATGGGCATATCGCGGGATGGAGTTCGCGGCTCGTACCCGGAGTATATGCGCACTGTGGCTGTAGTAGCACTAAACCAAAGACTTAGTAATGTTGCTTAGGTGGATGTGATTTAAAATGTATTGCATAGCATGTAGCGCATATGGTCGTGATTTGTTGTGTGGACTGTTGTGTGGTCCATCTTTCCACTTACTGAGCTAGTGAGCTCATCCCACGTGTGCACCTCTTTTTAGATGATTTTGCAGGTCATCCATCTGAAGAGCACGGTCGGGTCCCATGGTTGAGTTCCCGGAGGAGGACTGGTGGGCCCCTGAGGAGTTAGAGCACAACACTGATTGCTCATGCGAGAGTTGTGCTGCGGGACCAGAGTTCTGATGCCGAGCTGAGCTCTAGCCTTTGATACCGAGCCGAGCTATATACTCTGATTTTTTGATGTTTTCCTTTATGTACTTGATATGTGAATTATACTTTTATTATGTAAATATCATGCCTTCGGTCCCACATGTATATAACTATTGTATCACAATTCGGGTATCAAGTATTATGGGAATATTCATAGGTAAACCAAGTCTTCCGCTGATCTGACAATCTTTTATTAGTTGTGTGTATACTGTGGTGGAATACAGTATCAGATGATCCTGGCAGGTTTGGGTTAACCGGTGTTAACCCGGTCACTGGCCCGATTCGGTGTGAACGGGGTGTGACAACGGTGGTATCAGAGTGTGATGCTCTACTCCACTCACAGCATACCATTAGAATCCCGTAGAATCTATAATAGGAAAATGGGATTGGGTTAATGTAAAAGCCTTAAGGAGTTAAAAGCCAAAGAAAGAAAGTATTAAAAAGGGTGCATTTAGATGTTGCATTCATGGCATGTGTGAGAGTTGATAAAAGGTAATTAAGTTGGTGTTATAACCTATCGCGTACTAGTTTGACGAAATTTCGGCAGCATAATGGAGTAAAATGGGATTTCCAAAAATTTACACACAAACACCTGATAAACAACAGATATATAATATAACAATGATAAAAAAGTAACAATAAACATCACAACCAAACTACACAAGGATTCAACGTATAAACTTATCACAAACCACTATCAAACACATTATCCCACAAATAATTCCAGTTACAGTGCAAATACAAGGAATGAGAAAAGAAATGAAATATACAACAAGGTCCAATAAAAGGAAACAGATAAGAAGCTGGTGTGGGCGAGCTAAGCCCTCACTGGTCATCATCGTCGTCATCTATGATCACTACGTTCGCCAGAGGTCTAGAGTTGACGTCGAGGCGATGGTCGTAGTAGTCAAACCTCACGTTCACCAGCCGTACCTCCCTCCATAGTCTGCCAAAATCTGCTGACATGGCGTTGGCCGTGGTGCTCAAGTCCTGGCCCAGTTGGAGAAAGGAGTTCTCCAAAGTAGCCTGCCTCTCCAGGATGTGTTCCTCCCTGGAAGCACTCTCGTCCAGCCTTCGTAGCAGCTGATCTTGGCCATCCTTCAAGGCCCGCATGGTGGACATCATGCTCTCAAAATCGTATGCACCACTCTCAGGTGGTGGGGCTCTATGCTGTGAGACTGCAGCTCTGGAGAAGCCAGGATCCGGTCCTCTCGACTCCTGAGGCACCTCCTCAGGGATGTCATCACCCACCAGGTCATCCTCCTCATCCCGAGGAACATAGTCCTCATCCTCCTCCTCCATGTGAACACCCTCCATAGGGGCAGCCCTCCTATCCCTACCTCTTTGATCTCCTGCTCTCAGAGGTGTATCCATAAGGATGTGGAGACCCATCCTCAAGAGGTTACCCTTGTCAAACCTATCAGCCGGAGTCTACCCCTCCTCGCCACTCAGGTCCACCCCGAAGAACTCGAAGATCCTAGTGAGGATCTTGCCATAGGGGAATCCTCCATCCTCAGGGTGGGAAGTGTGGTGCTTCATCGTTTTGAGAATAATGTATGGGAGGCACAAGTGCTCGACACCTCCCTCTACGGCCATGTATATGCAGAAAGAGATGAAGGCCACCATGAAACCCACCTGGTTTCGATGACCTCCTCTGGGGAGGAGGTTGAACTGGACCAAACGGGTAAACACGCAAACCTCGGGATGAAAAAGGATGTCTCAGACTCCGGACGGGCATTGCTGCCACAGATGGTCTCGTACATGTAGTCCGGCGTCTCCAAACTCATGAATGGTCCCAGCGGCTTACTCCTGGGAGGACTGTAGTATCGGTGCCCAGCTGTTGAGATGCCCAAGATGCTGGCCAAGGTGTCCACGGTCAGCTGGATATCCACCCCCTTCACCAAGCTGACTATGGTGTACTCCCCGTACTGGTAGGAAACCTCCAAGTTACAGTAGAACCTACGAACTAGCTGCTCGTAGCATGGATGGTCTACGTGGAGGATAGACTCCCAGCCCAGTTCTGAGAACCTCTCCTGAAGCTGAGCCTTGTGGAAGTTGTCGACTACCACGGTCTTCTCCATCATCACGGACCTCTTCAGGAAAGCCGGCCAGCTGGCTGCTGCCTCTGCACTATGGAAGAGCTCCTCATCATAGTCCGAAGGGTCAAACCAGGCAGGTCCAGGTCTCCCTGTGTGGGGGGCTGGAGAGCTGGTTCCCACACTCTTCCGCTTAGAAGCGGTGGTCTTACGTAGAGTGCTAGAGGATGAGGGTCCCTTGTCGGTGCGAGATGACATCCTGGCAAGAAAAGAGGAAAGCAGGGTGAGTAATAAGAGAAAGCCCCGAAACTCAAATTTTCTTGCAAAAAAAAAATAAAATAAAATAAAATGCGACAAGCGAGGAATGAGAGGGAGCCTTTGGACGAGATGTACGGTAAGTGACTAAGCAGAGTCATGGTAAAACAACAATATGATAGAAAGGGGCATATGTAACATGAGAGGATTCAAGTTTCAATGCGCAGGTTCATTCACAATGGAGTGAAGCTTGAAACTATAGGTCTAAGACGGAAATGCCATGGTAACGAGATCATAAACATGCAAAACCATACGCTAATAGGCTATTGAGGTCCACAAATACCAAGCATGTAAAGAAAATCAGGGAAAACCCAATACAAAGAGGGATTTTCATGGGAAGACATGGGGATTCCAAGCATAAGGGACATTTCATGAATTCTATAGCATGTTAAGCACAAATCAAGCGTAATGCATCACAAATGAATCATTAATTGGAGAAAAAGAGCGACAATGGAAGAAATCCCAAAATTTGAGAAAACTAGGGCACGATTTGGGGTTTTTCTCAAAATGGGGAGATAAATCCTAACAAACTAGCAACGACCACAAAAGAAACGTCATAACCACATGGAAACGCTATTCTATGGAAAGAAATATGGAAAGAGAGCCTAGATTAAAGTCTACACATGGATTTTACCCCCCAAGTAAAAATTCTGAGAAAAATGGAAGAAAAACTTACTTGGAAATGGGAGAGTTGAATCTTCGCAAGAAGCACCAGGTTGATGAGTGGAATCACGAGTGGAAGTGCCGAGGAGACCTCCAAGATCGCCCAAGGAAGAGAGGGAGAAAGAGAAAGAGGAAGGGAAGGAGATAAGACAGAGCAGGGCTTAAGTGCCCTATTCATGTTTTTCACTCGGCTAGGACCGGCAGGCCGACCAGCGGGCCATCCTACCCGCCGATGTCACCCACCAGTTGAGGACCAGGATCGGCGGGCCAACCTACCCACCGGTGCAGCCCACCGGTTGAGGAAACTTGGGGAAAAATGGAAATTTCTTTTTATGATGTTAATATTATTAATATAATGTATGGATTTTGGCATTACTCTTATAATTACGTGTTATGGTCAAGTAGGACCATTGACATACTTGTCGGGGCACCGGTCTTGTATCTTGGAATTAAGTTGCGGTTAGTTGCAGACTATCATACACTACAATACCCTATGTGATGGCATATACTTGTGTGCCGAAATCAATTCTACGGTGTTTAACCAATGTGGTGCATGATATGTTCCAGGTACAGGGATACGATGGTGCGTACTAGATCCCGTAGCAATGCCCGAGGTACCTCGCGTGGTCCTCATCCGGTCGGTCGACCATCGAATCCCAGGAGGTCCTACTCTGTGGGGCAAACCTCACCTCCACCACCTCCAGAGACCCTTGGTTAAGGTGGGGCACATGGGGACCCACCTATGACTACACTCCTGGACCCTCCACTGGTTATTACTCTGGGAGATGTTGCTACCATAATTCAGCAGTCACAACAGGCTTTTCAGCAACAAATGCTTCAGCAACAGCAAGCAGTTATGAATGCTATTCAGCAACAATTGGACCTTTCTCAATCGGGTCATCCTCCCCGGGTACTTACTCCACAGGACCTGCCTGTAGGGTCGAGAATGGGACCACAAGTGGGAGGTACACCTCCAATTCCACCATTCAGTGTTCCTCAGTATGGGGTGCCTCCTCCATACTCTTACTTTCTGGCTTATGATCCTAACTTCCCATCGATGAATAATACGTCAAAGGTAGTGGAGTCATTCAAGAGGAACTTACCACCTGTATTCTCTAAGGTGGGGAGTGATCCTCTGGAACCAGACCAATGGATCCAAGAACTAGAGAAAATATTTGAGGTGCTTGAGTGCACGGACGCATAGAAACTCATTTGTGTGGGGTTGCAACTTAAGAAGGAGGCAAACTCTTGGTGGCAAGCCTCCAAGCCTATATTGTTGGCTTGCCCATCCAGAACCCACCTGGGAACAGTTCAAGGAGTTGTTCTTGGACAACCATTATCCGCGTAGCTTCAGAGACCGCAAGGAGACTGAGTTTATGGCTTTAACTCAAGGAGGTAAGACTGTCCATGAGTACCAACAACAATTTGAGAGCTTGTTCCATTTTTCCCCAAGGCATATGAGGACAGCTGAAGAGAAGGCTGCGAGATTCCTAAAAGGCCTAAAAGCATCCATTGGGTCTATACTTGAGGTCTTGGATTTGACTGACTATGGCGAGATTGTGTAGAAGGCCAGGACCATGGAGGATAAGCAAAAGGGAGAGCAGTCCCTCACCCCTGGACTGTGGAAGAGAACGAACCCATTTTCGGATATGGGAAACTCCTCCAAGGCATACCGTGGATCGTACAATTCTGGGCCTATGTATAGGCAGCCCTATAGGCCATCTGGCTACCCTCCTAGACCAACTGGTGGTTCGAGCTCCACATCTTTTCGCCCGAACACTAGTGCGGCACCTACAGCTCCAAGGCCACCCCAACCTCCATCCACAATGGGTCAAGTGTAGAGGGGCCCCACCCCAGTTCTGACATCTCAGATTCATTGCTTTAACTGCCATTTATATGGGCACTATGCAAAAGACTGTCGAGTCAGACCAGCCTTGCCCTCCAGTCAGCCCTCGGCGTACCGACCTCCCTTAACTTAGGGAATTCAACCGCAGGGAAGGATGTATGCCCTATCAGCTGAGGAAACTGAGGCCAGCACAGAAGTGGTAGAAGGTACATTTTAAATTAAGAATTTCCTTATGTTAAATATTGATGACCTGCTGAAATTATATACATTGTTACACTAGGTGTCCTATCCATATCAGGCATACCAGCCTATGTTTTATTCGATTCAGGAGCTACTCATTCATTTGCATCTAAGAGATTTACCGAGAAACTTGGGATGCCACCCAGGATCCTAGATCACGGAATGATTGTTAGTATGCCTACTGGTAAAGTTACACAGTTGAAGGAGGTGTATGGGCCGTGCCCAGTGGAAATTAGTCGGAAGAACTTTGATGCACAACTCATTAAGTTCAATATGCAGAATTTTGATGTTACACTGGGTATGGATTGGTTGTCGGCTCATCGAGCTAATGTGATGTGTGCTGAAAAGCTGATTAGGGTGACAGATGACGAAGGAAGAGAATTGGTATACCAAGCAGATAAAACGAAACGGGTGAGGAAGGTCCTTGTCTCCGCCCTTTAAGCGGTAAAATTGTTGGAAGGTGGATGTCAGGGTGACTTAGCATCGGTACTTGATGTTGATGCAAGGATTACAACTCTAGAAGAGGTAAAGGTGGTTAAAGAGTTTGCCAACGTCTTCCCCGATGATCTGATGCATTTACCACCTGATAGAGAGTTGGATTTTGCTATAGATTTGACTCCTGGAGTAGCTCCAGTATCAAAGGCTCCATACAGGATGGCACCAGTTGAATTGAAGGAGTTGCAGATGCAGTTGCAGGAATTATTGGAAAAGGGGTTTATTCGCCCAAGTGTTTCACCTTGGGGTGCCCCAGTGTTGTTTGTTAAGAAGAAAGATGGCAACTTGTGTATGTACATCGATTACCGAGAATTAAATAAGCTAACCATTAAGAACCGGTATCCGTTGCCATGCATTGATGATTTATTTGACCAGTTGTAGGGAGCCAAAGTATTTTCAAAGGTAGACCTTCGATCAGGCTACTATCAGCTCAAGATAAAGAGTAGCGACATACCCAAGATAGCACTTAGGACTCGGTATGGTCACTATGAGTTCCTAGTGTTATCTTTTGGGTTAACCAATGCACCGGCAGTATTCATGGATTTAATGAATCGAGTATTTCATGATGTACTCGATAAATGGGTAATTATTTTTATTAATGACATCTTGATCTACTCCAAGACAGAAGAGGAGCACACTCAACACCTCAGAATGGTGTTACAGAGGTTGAGAGAACAACAATTGTTTTCCAAGTACAGCAAGTGTGAATTCTGGCTTGAACAAGTTGGATTCCTGGGGCACGTAGTGTCTAAGACCAGAATCGAGGTAGATCCTGATAAGGTGAAAGCAGTAGTAGAATGGAAAAGCCCCAAGAATGTCACTGAAATTAGGAGCTTCTTGGGTTTGGCTGGATATTACCGATGCTTCATTGAGAATTTCACCCGAATCTCAGCACCAATGACTAAATTAACCAAAAAGGGTGTAAAATTCGAATGGGTAGCGGAATGTGAGGAGAGTTTCCAGGAATTGAAGAAGAGGTTGGCGTCGGCCCCTGTGTTAACCATCCCTGAAGGCACAGGTGGAATGACAGTCTACACTTATGCTTTCAAAGTTGGTTTTGGTTGCGTTCTCATGCAACGCGGTAAAGTAATAGTGTATGCATCCCGACAACTAAAGGAGTATGAGAAGAACTACCCCACTCATGGCTTAGAACTAGCCGCAATCATTTTTGCCCTTAAGATTTGGCGACATTATTTGTATGGGGAGAAGTGTGAGATATACAGTGATCACAAAAGCCTGAAGTACTTCTTCACCCAGAAGGATTTGAACATGAGACAGAGGAGATGGCTTGAGCTCATGAAGGATTATGACTGCGATATTCAGTATCATCTCGACAAGGCAAATGTAGTGGCAGATGCATTGAGTCGGAAGGCACAGACTGTGTCACTCTCATGCTTAGCAGTCAGCCCACCACTTGTGTAAGAGGCGATGCTAATGGATGAAGCCCTTATATATGAAGGAGCAACCTTAGAATTGGAACGTCAACCAGTAAACCTTAAATGGTTGACTGTATCCTTGACAGCTCTATAGGTGCATCCGACTATTAGGAAAGAGGTAATAATGAAACAACCTTTGGATCATGAATTGTAGCGGATCAGAGTTAAGGTTCGAGATCAAACAATGAACGACCCAGATTTTGTTCTAGCTAGTGATGGGGCATTGATGTTTCGAGGCAGATTGTGTGTACCCGATGATTTGGAAATACAAGACAAGATAGTGCGAGAAGCACATAGCTCCGAGTACTCACTCCACCCAGGAAGTACAAAGATGTACAAAGACCTCAAACAAAATTGCTGGTGGCCAAGCATGAAAGTCACAATAGCTCTGTTTGTGGCGACTTGTCTCACATGCCAAAAAGTAAAAGCTGCGAGGCATCGACCTTATGGTACTCTTCAGCCACTCCTAGTACTAGAATGGAAGTGGGAGAGGATTACAATGGACTTCGTCACCGGACTACCATGTACACCTAAGGGAATGGACACGATATGGGTGATCATTGATCGGCTTACCAAGACTGCTCATTTCATTACTATCAAGACCAAGTTCTCCATGGCCAAACTAGCACAGCTTTACATGGACAACATAGTGCGTTACATGGAGTGCCAGTGAGCATTGTATCATATAGGGACCCAAGGTTCACTTCCAGATTTTGGAAAAGCTTCTAACATGCCTTGGGATCACAGTTGAATTTGAGTACTGCTTTCAACCCACAGACGGATGGTCAGTTGGAGCGAACCATATAAATATTAGAAGAAATGCTCAGGGCATGTACAATGGAAATGTGTGGTAGTTGGAAAGAATATATACCTCTTATGGAGTTTGCCTATAACAACAGTTACCAAGCTACAATTGGGATGGCTCCATATGAGGCATTATATGGCAGGAAGTGCAGAACTCCTTTGTATTGGGATGAGGTAGGTGAACGTCGAATGTTAGGACCTGAGATGATACAGATGACT